>NW_027491600.1:0-214372 GCF_021521415.1 Bidens hawaiensis
AATTGTATGATGGCGTTACTTGTAATTAATGGAAATGGTTGGCTGGAGCCTGGACCATTCTATAACTGCATGAAGGCTAGTGCTTTTATACCAATTTAGCATACCAAGATCAACTAACTTTTGAAAAAAAAAACAATTTGAATTTGATGTTTTATCTGCTTATTTACTTCTTTTTAGGTGAAATCATGTTTCGGGTTGATAAATTAAAGGTAATTTATTTTTATCGGCACCTAATGTATCTTTTGAAATTAAACGTTTCATTGTAAAGTGAAGAAGCAAAAAAAATAAATATACGATACTAAAGTTGATGAGCCAAAAAGTATACGTGTGAAACTTTTGTGGCAAAAGTTTAGGTAACTAAAGTTTTTAAAGTGTTGTGACCAAACTTTAAGAAATCAAAGTTACACTTTACCTTTGAGACATACATATACACAATTACTTAGAACACTTTTCTTAACTGTTATTTAGATCACTATCTTTATTCTCCGAGTATATATACAATCTTGGAACACTTGTAAATTTCCTCTTTATTTGCATGAACCCTTAAAAAGCAAAAGTAAAAATAAAAAAGAAAGTTATAAATTAGAAGCATAAAGGGTATCTGTGAATCTATAAAGTGAATATAAAAACAAAGAGAGTTAGAAAAGAGGAAGAAAGGACCACTCTATACAGTAAACACAGAGCAGAGGCTATACCTACAATCTTGTTCAACATTTACTGTCTTGTTTACTCTTTAGCAGCTTTTTAGTTATTATCATCAAGACTAATTTCATTATCTTTTTTTTCTTGTCTTTTATGTTACAATTTTTATGTTTTTATTCCATCATTTCAATCTAATATTATATGTATTTTATCATTTGTGTCTGGTTGAACCTATGAATCTACGTGTCACCTCATAGAAGTTCATAACAAATTAACAATGTTGAGGATTATAACTCTAAAGATAACATGGAACAAGTGGAAAAGATCATATTATTAAGTGATCTGAATACGTCATAACTCATAAGGGAGTCGATAGTGGACGATACGAGTAGGTAGAAAACCTGAGAGGGGAGGGGGGGGGGGGGTTGTACCTAATATGTAATATTATATATATATATATATATATATATATATATATATATATATAATGGGGTTAATGTTTAGACTTCGTGTATGGAGGAACAATTGTTGTGCACACTAATAATAAAAGAGTTTGGGGAAAGAGATACAATGGTGAGCATGCCATCCATTGTAAGGAATTGCCGGGGTTCAAGTATCGTCACGAGGGTTAGAGATGTCCTATGGGATGTGCTTAGGCGTGCCGGGATCTCAGCCAAAAAAGAGGCACCTGTTAACTTTCTGACTAATCCGAGAGAGGGAAGATCTACACTGCGTCCTGCGGACGTTCTTGTGTTTGGATGAGCAGGGGGTAAGCATGCATGTGTCGACCTCACTGGGGTGTCACCATTGGTGGGGCTGAGAGACAATGGTTTCGTTATGAGACAGACGGTTTTGAGGACGGAATCTAGGAAGGTTGCTAAGCATGAGGCAACGTGTTTGGAGAATCAGCACGTGTTCATTCCATTTGCCTTCGACACATTTGGATCTCTAGCTCCCGAGGCGGTTCGCTTCTTGGAATGAGTGCAGAAGGTGGTCCACAGTGACTCGCAGAGCCTGAAGAACCAAAGATTTATATTTAGTAGAATAGGCTTTGCGATCCAAAATGGGATAGCGGCGCAGCTTGTTGCTCGCTTACCCATTATCCAGATGTAGTTTGGTTTGTGTTAATTGTTAATAAAAAAAGTATAAAGGTTCAATTTAATGTTAACTAATCCACCCTACCTTCTCTTCCAGATCCCTAGATCATGAGTTTTTTTGACTAGTCGTCTCCCTTAAGAGTAGTGATCACCAATACAAATGGGGAAATAGTAGTTTTTTCACTAATGACTATTTATAAGCCAACAAGAGATAGAAGGTTGTCTTCAATCTGTTGACCCGGCGGTCGATTTCGATTCCATGGCGCATTCAATCAACTTGAATCCACTTGGAAGCCTAGTCCACAACTTTGGTCTTGTGAATATGAACGCTATGTAAGGTCTTTATCTCCTTTTTGGCCACTAAATGGAGATTCTTCGCATGCCATAAAGTGTCTTTACCTTTAGACCTTGATCTTGTACTATTAACAATGTTTTTCATCATATGGGATAAACATTTTATGGTTTATATATCCAACCCGTCGTTTCGGGTCAAGTCAACGCGACCGACCCGAATGTGACCCGGACTGAGTTACATCGGGGGTGACGAGATAAAGGCCTATTTAAATGTTAATTAGGCCCGACACAATTAATCAGATGGACAGGATTATGGACTAGGCTTTGTTTGTTAATTGGGCTCAAGCCCAAATTGGTTTAACTAGATTAAACCCTAATAATAATACTATATATACTATAAGATAATATTATTATATTCTTACCCAAAACATCACAAACCCTAGCCGCTACTGTTCATCCGGCGCCGAATTCCGGCCAGCCGGTTTTCCGGCGAACAATATCCGGCCACCATAAACACCACACAGCCACCATCTTGCATCCTTTGGTCACCACGAGCACCACCGCTGTCCTATACGACCTCCGGTGCTGCTAAAACCCTTCTCGCGTTTTTCCGGCAGACCTGCAACTCCGGCAAAACCAAGATTCCGGCCAAACGCGGTTTTCCAGTGACCAGCTGTTACTGTTGTGTTGTTGTCTGTTGTCCGAGCTACTATCCGCCGCCGTTCATCACTGCCCGACGCCGTATAGCTGCTGCCGTATCACTTGTCGGAGCTCCGCCGCCGCCGCAGGACCTTTTGCGGGTTGTTGATTGTGTCACATTCTCTAGCTCGTGCTCGTTAGCCTTCGGTGTCTTCCCGGTTTGTGTATAACCGAGGTATATCGAATACTTAACTATGGTTGTTTATTATTTATTCGTTTTATCGTACTCGTATAAGATTTGTAATCGGATCCGGGTTTTGGGTTTTTCGGTTTTGGTTCGGGTTAATCGTATAATCGTTCCGCTGCGTTTTATAACTCGTTTATATATTTGATTATTAATATTGATTAATAACTATTAAACGAATTATTAACTAAAACGGGTTTAAAATTCTTGACCGTTTTCGTTCCGAACCACCGTTGAATCCCAGCAGTGGTATCAAAGCCGAGGTTACAACGTACGAGTCGATCCCGGTTCGTTTAAAACCGGATCTAAATCTTAAACTTTAAATCGTTTAAAGTTTATAGATCTAGATTTATTTTCGGGTGATTTTGAGTTGGTCAAAGTTTTGTTTATTTTATTTGACCAAGTCAAAACGACCCGAAATTCGTTTATTTTGAATATGTAAATCCGGCTCCGACCTATGTGTTTGTTTGGTTGTGTTTGGTGTTTGAGCTTATTTTGGCCATATGGTTGGTTCAAAAGTTGTAAAAAGGTTATTATTTAATTTTCGGTTTTCTTTTGGCCATAAAGATGGTTCAAATTTGTAATATGACATATTATTGTTAGTTTATAAATTTGTAATTAAGAAGACGCGAAGATAACCAATGACGAGCTCATGGACATCTTGGAGTTAGTGGGGGTTCGGACTAGACGACGGGATGCACGGAGAAGTCCATCCTTGTGGTTGTTTGTGTTGTGAACCCCTTGACCCGATCGGTCTCCCTAATTAGCTCTAGCGAGACCGATCACCTTTTGGCCATAAGGATTTACATATTATTGTTATTTGCTATTTGTGGTTGCTTGGATTGTTTATAATAGGATTATAATATCACCGACCTAATACCAAATAAATTAGAAATAAACATTTTATTAACCAATTATGTTTTGCAAATTAAAAACGTTTTAATTTCCAAAACTAATAACTTAATAGTTTCCTATTAACTTAAAATTGTTTAGTCGTATCGCTACAAACTTAGTTTTTAATAGGTTATTTAAAACTAAGTGTCCTGAGAGATGAAAGGGTTCATCTATTCGTCGCGATAATAAATACAGTAAAATTTGACTTTTACTCTATTTGGTAATTTTAAAATTAATCCCAATTTTAAACCAATAGTTTGTGCCAATCATACTACAAGTCACACTTGAGGCATACTGCGAAATTTCGAGTGTTTGGAGCTACAGCACCGCACTTGTTTTCTAGCCTATCCCATCAAAGTGAAAGCGTTTCGTTGACACATTCGGTGCTTTCACACGTCACGGTACTAAGACAACTATTACTTTACTCTCCTGTTACGTGCTAAAGCTGTCTGGAGACTTAAAGTGGGCAAAGATGAGGCTAAACGTATCTATACAGACAATCGTTGTCTCTATAGGCCTCATAACCGAGAGTTGTGCTCTGTTCACAATTGACAATCGTTGTTGGTCTGCCTAACCACTTATTAATGTTGTGTGCTACAGCTGCCTTTAATAACTGGAAGCCAGATTCTCATACTCCTAATTAATTAATGTTATTGGGTCATTAATAATAGGACTACAACGTCGAAAATACTAATTAAATTTACTTTTGCTTAATTAATCAGATGTCGTCAAACAAAATTTCATCCTACGCACTTAAGACTATCCTTGAGAAGGATAAACTGAACGGTACCAACTTCATCGAATGGCACCGTAACTTAAGACTTGTTCTCACCATGACAAAGCGCCTGTATGTTCTCGATGGACCTGTTCCAACCGAGCCTGAAAACAACACAGCCGCTGCTCGAAAAGTTCTTGAGAAGCATCAGGATGACTCGGCTGATGTCTCCTACATTATGCTAGCCACCATGACTTCTGAGCTTGCTAAAGGCTTGGAAGACTTTGGTGCCTATGAGATGCTTGAACAACTCAAGGGCATGTTCCAATAACAAGCCCGTCAAGAACGTTTTGACACCATGAAACAACTCATCTGTTGCAAGATGGCAGAGGGGTCTCCCGTCAGTGCTCATGTTCTTAAAATGAAAGGGCACATCGATCAGCTCAAGAAACTTGATTATTCCATGCCCGATGAGATGGCATCGGATTTCATTCTCAACTCTCTCCCCAACTCATACGACCAGTTCGTAATGAATTTCAACATGAATGGTTGGGTGAAGACAGTGCCGGAGCTTCATAACATGCTCAAGACGGCTGAGATGAACATTCCTTCTAGGACCAATCAAGTTCTGATGATTCGATCTGCTGGTGTCAAGAAGCCAAAACCAAAGAATCTGGGGTTTAAGGGAAAAGGCAAGAAGAAAGTTACTGTTGCTGCCAATGTTGCTACCAACACTAACAAGGTAATTGCAAAGAAAAAGCCGCCGCCCTTCGAGGAGCGCAAGTGCTACAAATGTAAACAAATGGGGGCACTGGATGAGAAACTGCCCCGAATACCTTGCTGAGATCAAGAAGAAGAGAGCAAATGGTGAAGGCTCTTCTGGAGGTATTTCCATATACGTTATTGAACTTTTCACTCTCTAGCAACACATGGGTATTTGATACCGGATGTGGTTACCACATCGTTAATGTCTTGCAGGAGCCTGAGAAGTGGAGGAAACTGAATAAAGGCAGCATGGAACTCATCGTTGGAGATGGGAAGAGAGTACCAGTTCTGGCAACTGGAGTATTTCATTTTACTTGTCCATCTGGCCTAGTTTTTCCTTTAAATAATTGTTTGTATGCTCCTGGCTTGACCAGAAACATCATTTCAGTTTCGTTGTTGTTTGAACAAGGATTTAAGTATGTTCTTAATGGCATGGCTATTTCTGCTTACTTAAATGATATCTTTTATTTTGAGGCTAAACCTCGAAATGGTATTTATGAGATTGATGTTCAACCTGATAATAACGTATATCATCTTTCAAAACGTATCAAGACTAGCGTCAATGATATTTTTCTATGGCATTTCCGACTTGGCCACATAAGCAAGGCAAGAGTTAAAAGACTCCAATCCGAAGGGATTCTTGAATCCACAGGACCAGACTCTTTTAACAATTGTGAGTCTTGCTTAGCTGGTAAACTCGCCAAAGACTCCTTCACTAATAAAAATGAACGAGCAAGTGATCTATTAGGACTCATACATACTGATGTGTGTGGACCTTTCAGAACCATGACTAGAAACCATGAAAGATACTTCGTTTCTTTTATCGACGATTATAGTCGATACGCTTATGTGTATCTTATGAAACACAAGCACGAAACTTTTGAAAAGTTTAAAGAGTTTCAAAGCGAAGTGGAAAAACAACTTGATAAAACCATTAAGATACTTCGATCAGATCGAGGTGGAGAGTATCTCAGCACAGAGTTCATCACTCATCTAAAAGAGCATGGAATTGTTTCACAGCTCACTCCACCTGGCACACCCTAACTTAATGGCGTGAGCGAAAGGAGAAATCGAACTTTACTAAACATGGTTCGATCGATGATGTGTAGAACTAACTTGCCTTACTCCTTTTGGGGTTATGCCCTTATGACCGCCGCCCGCATTGTCAATCTAGCTCCAACTAAGAAGATAGACAAAACTCCATATGAGATATGGCATAAGGGAAAGAAACCCAAATTGTCTTATCTTAGAGTATGGGGATATGATGCTTATATCACAAGTGAGTCTGATGACAAACTTGATCCCCGCGGCGAAAAAGTTATTTTCGTCGGATACTATTACAAGAGCGGTTATTACTTCTTTCATCCTGATACAAATACGATTTCTGTCAGGAGGAAAGGCTACTTCCTTGAAGAAGAATTTCTTAGTCAAGGAACTATAAGTAACATTGTCGATCTTGAAGAAATTCAAGAACCACAACCAACCACTGAGAAAGTTGGAGAGTCTGATCAACAAGTTGTTGTTGCTGATACATCAGACGTGAACACAAGCGTTCGCAGAAGTAGTAGGACTCCCGTATCAAATTCTAGATACTTATGTCATCTAGATGGTCCCGAAGTCTTATCAGTAGCCGAGTCTGGGGACGAGCCTACTAACTACAAGTCTGCTATCTTGGATCCGGAATCCAAGAAATGGCAAGATGCCATGAACGCAGAGATGCAATCCATGCATGATAACCAAGTTTGGAACTTGGTTGAGCTACCCCCCGATAGTCGGGCAGTAGGGAGCAAATGGATTTTCAAGAAGAAACCCGACATGCATGGAAATGTGCAAACCTATAAAGCACGGCTAGTCGCGAAAGGTTTCACTCAAACTCAAGGTGTTGACTATGATGAAACTTTTTCGCCCGTTGCTATGACCAAGTCAATTAGGATATTGCTTGCCATTGCTGCATACTATGATTATGAGATATGGAAAATGGATGTCAAAACCGCTTTCCTTAATGGACATCTTTCTGAAGATGTCTATATGGTTTAGCCTGAAGGTTTTGTCGATCCAAAATATCCTAATAGGGTTTGCAAATTGAGCAAGTCCATTTATGGACTTAAGCAGGCATCTCGAAGCTGGAATCTTCACTTTGACGAGAAAATCAAAGAGTTTGGTTTTGTCAAAAATGAAGATGAGCCTTGTGTTTACAGAAAGGCTAGTGGGAGCACTATATCATTCCTCATCTTGTATGTGGACGATATACTGATAATTGGAAACGACATTCCTATGCTTAAGGAAGTTAAGCAATGGTTGGAATCTTGTTTTGCAATGAAAGATCTTGGAGAAGCCGCATATATTCTGGGAATAAAGATCTATAGAGATAGATCTAAGCGGATTCTAGGGCTTAGTCAAAGTACTTACAAAGACAAAGTGATGGCACGCTTCTCAATGGAAAACTCCAAGAAAGGAGCTGTTCCAATGACTAAAGGAACCGTGTTGAGCAAATCGCAATCTCCGGCAACGAACATTGAATCTAAGCGCATGCAAACAATTCCACATGCTTTTGCGGTTGGCTCCATCATGTATGCTATGTTGTGTACTAGACCTGACGTCTCGTATGCCTTGAGCATGACCAGTCGTTTTCAACAGAGTCCTGGCATTGCCCATTGGACTGCTGTGAAGAACATTCTGAGGTACTTGAATAGGACCAAAGACATGTTCTTGGTGTTTGGGGGAGTGAAAGAGGAGCTCACTGTAAAGTGTTACACTGATGCTAGCTTCCAGACTGACCGGGATGATTCTCGCTCACAGTCGGGTTTCGTTTTCACTCTCAATGGATGAGCTATTTATTAGAAGAGCTCCAAGCAGAGTGTAGTGGCGGATTCTACCACCGAATCCAAATACATAGCTGCATCAGATGCTGCTAAGAAGGCTGCTTGGATGAAGAAGTTCATCACCGATCTCGATGTGGTTCCGAGTATTCACAAACCAATCGAGATATTCTGTGATAACACAGGTGTTATTGCTCAAGCCAAAGAGCCAATGTCTCATCACAGAACCAAGCACATTCTAAGGAAGTTCCATCTTATTCGGGAAATATTGGAACGAGGTGACATCGTGATAAGCAAAGTAGACACAGATCAAAATCTAGCTGACCCGTTCACTAAGCCGATGACTCAGGACAAGCATGATCGGCATAGAAATGCTATCGGGCTTAGACTTGCTAGTGATTTATTTTGATTTAGTATTTGGATGTTTGAACGTTTAATCAGTTGTACTTTTCTGTTCACTTTTGATTTAATGGTTAAATGCAAACGTTGAATAATACAACTGTGTTCATTTTAATACGTTTAATCCGTGAATATTATATTCTAAATTATCCGTAGTCGGTCAGACTCGTGGGAGCGATTCTGAATTAAGACTATTCTGACTTTGGACTCAAGCAATTGACTTCCAAACTCACAGACCTCATTAAGAATGACGTTGGATGTAACTCGCATCAAATCATCTTCATGTATCTTGATCATAAGATGTTTTGATAATAGTATGCTAATTTAGTATCCTTAGACCTGAGATGCATATTAGAACTTTCGTTTACCGAGGAATATTCTTTGATCATGTCAACCGCTGTTGCGTAACTGCCAGCTATAAAGGCATTGGTTGGGAATGTTCTGGAGTTCAATGGGAGTTGTATGTAGTCAAGATGAGATTCTTTACTCTTACATTAAAATGTAACAGTTAGACATATTGGCGCCCTCGTTGATTCAAACTGGTAAAGTGTGAGGCCTCACCCAAACTAACTGTGGGTTTGATTGGACCACTTTGACTCTATATCGAGAACTACAATAATTGAACACTATATGAGATTGATATGATCAATGTCTCATTGTTCAGTTGATGTCTTGTACAGAAAGGATAGATGACAACGATTACTATAAATTCATTATCTTGCAATAAGGTATTCCAAGATACTTTGGTTATGGATTTAAAATTGTCATATTCGGTTGGCGACAACTATGTGTAGCTAGAACGCCTCTAGCTGTTAGCGTTGTGATACTTGACCCAAATACGTCCAAGTGGGAGACTGTTGGATTTAATGGTCGTTTCGGGTCAAGTCAACGCGACCGACCCGAATGTGACCCGGACTGAGTTACACCGGGGGTGACGAGATAAAGGCCTATTTAAATGTTAATTAGGCCCGACACAATTAATCAGATGGACAGGATTATGGACTAGGCTTTGTTTGTTAATTGGGCTCAAGCCCAAGTTGGTTTAACTAGATTAAACCCTAATAATAATACTATATATACTATAAGATAATATTATTATATTCTTACCCAAAACATCACAAACCCTAGCCGCTACTGTTCATCCGGCGCCGAATTCCGGCCAGCCGGTTTTCCGGCGAACAATATCCGGCCACCATAAACACCACACAGCCACCATCTTGCATCCTTTGGTCACCACGAGCACCACCGCTGTCCTATACGACCTCCGGTGCTGCTAAAACCCTTCTCGCGTTTTTCCGGCAGACCTGCAACTCCGGCAAAACCAAGATTCTGGCCAAACGCGGTTTTCCAGTGACCAGCTGTTACTGTTGTGTTGTTGTCTGTTGTCCGAGCTACTATCCGCCGCCGTTCATCACTGCCCGACGCCGTATAGCTGCTGCCGTATCACTTGCCGAAGCTCCGCCGCCGCCGCTGCCGGATCTTTTGCGGGTTGTTGATTGTGTCACATTCTCTAGCTCATGCTCGTTAGCCTTCGGTGTCTTCCCGGTTTGTGTATAACCGAGGTATATCGAATACTTTACTATGGTTGTTTATTATTTATTCGTTTTATCGTACTCGAAGATTTGTAATCGGATCCGGGTTTTGGGTTTTTCGGTTTTGGTTCGGGTTAATCGTATAATCGTTCCGCTGCTTTTTATAACTCGTTTATATATTTGATTGTTAATATTGATTAATAACTATTAAACGAATAATTAACTAAAACGGGTTTAAAATTCTTGACCGTTTTCGTTCCGAACCACCGTTGAATCCCAACAAACCCAAGTTCTTACACTTTCATCCATACATGCGACTTATCCATTTAGATCAAAGTTGGAATTTCTAAGTTGGTCTGAATAAGTTCTAAGGGTTATTTGAATTTCAAATAACTAAGTTTTATACATTGGTTTTTATAAAACACCAACAAGATTTATAAAAAAAAAATCCTATTTAATAAAACCTTTGTAAATTTTTTTTAGTCTTGGAACTAAAATTACTCATATGTTTCAAAATATCATTTTCATCATCTTTTGACTTTGCAACATAATGGTTAACATCTTTTAATTTATCCATTTAAAATCTCTACAAATACCGTTCTTATATTCGACTTAACTATTTGTGGCATAGTTAAGTCTTCAAGGTAAGCTTTAATGAAAGACATTCCTAGGTGAAATTATTCTTTCAGATATTATTTTGATTAAAATAATATATATTTAAATATTTTTGTTTAAATATTTTATAAACTTTTTCTAAGTTTATAAAGTAATAAAACTACCATATATATTTTATGGAGATTTCTTCTAATGAGTTGAGATTGTAAGTTCACCATCTTCAATCTCGATGTAGAATCTTCATCAAACACTTTGTTGATTAGTCTTGCGATATTTCATCTTTAATGTTGATGTAGAAATTATTATGTAACATTTTCTGAATTAAAGTTGTCAATTATTCATAATTGATTTTAAGTGTGTTTTCATTATGTGTTTCAACTTGCTTAATTGTAACTAATGCTGATCAATCAAGTATTAAGGAACATGTGTTTGACATATAGTTATCAATGATGAAGTAATACTATTTTATGTCACATTGTCCTAATTGATCCATCATCAAAACATTAAGGTTGATTAAATTTTAGACCATTGTTTTCCAACAAAGTCGAATACCTTAGTCGAGGGTGGCACTTAGGCCATAATAATGCGTACGCAAAGTTAGAATCACATGGAGCATGCTTATACAGACAAACCTGCTCAACCGCGAATGTGATATCCGATCGAGTAAACGTTAAGTACCACTAGTAGAAAAACAAGCTTTAGACGGGGTTGAGATTTATTTTTTGACGCGGTTAACACCCAAAACCGCGTCTAAAAGGTCTTCTTCAAGCCCATAAAAATCTGTTGTGTATAAAAAACGCGTCTAAAGCTACAAAGCCATGTCAAATAACATGGAACTTCTTTTTAGCCGCATTTTTGGTAAAAACCGCGGCTAAAGCTCTACGTTTTAATTAACAAAAATACACTTGTAAAGCCTATATGTACCATCATTCACTCTTTAAATATTAAGTTCTAAATATAAAAACAACTTTAGAAAAAAATATATGAATAACATGACAACAAATATTTTATTCATAACTTTTTTTTGGAACGACCAACTAAGTAATGCCAGGTACTTCGTACGTGGCCCCCAAAGGCTAAAGGTAGCCCGAGCCAGCCACTAGTCCGGACGGACGGGGCCCCTAGCGGTCCACCTATTGAGGGATTCCCCGGATAAAACCCGACCCCCACGCCCGCCAAAAGCCACGACAGCGATGGGGCGGTAAAACCGGGTGAGATCAGCTAAACTAGATTACTAACATATATATTTTTTTAATTTAAACTTCCTTAAGATTTTCATGTTTAAATTTCATAATTATGGATATACTTCTAATTATTTTAAATGCATAAATTTTGGATTATACATTTCAAATTTCAAATTTAATAAAAACCAGAAATCTTAAAATTTGATGCATTATTACGTAGAAAGATATATTTTATATAAAAAAAATATAATATAAACATTATGTGAAATAAAGAGGAGGTATGCAGTTATAAAAAAAAAGTAAAGAGGCGATAAACAATATATTCATACATAAATAGGTCTAAACTATCAAACCCGATTATTTACAATACGGTCGGTTCTCGGAGTCCTAAAAATACCATTAGATTGGTCTGATTAGTGTCGGGATGGGTATGACCAATCAGCTCATTACATAAAATGCCAAGACCCGAACCGACCTGGTTATTTACAATAGAGTCGGTTCTTGGTCCTGAGAATCAACGTAACGGATTTGAGTTGGGTCTCGTGGATCTGACCCGTTTGATCACCCCTACCTATTTCTACATGTCCTTATTTATTTTAAAAAAATCAGGTTTCATCGTGAATAAAAGTCTGGGTTTAAAAACAAGACAGATAAATGAAGACAGTTCATTTATCTTTTAAATATATGTTATTGATCTAGACTATATATTTTTGTCAAATCTTTTTAAAACTTCAATGACCATATCTAAGTCTATGTAAAAGATGGTAAAATTACCAATACCACATCAAATGTTATAGAAAAAAAATGTTTCATATTTGTGAATTATCATTATAAGGTTTTATTTCACCTCAATTCCACTTTATAAAATCATTATTTTATGTTTTTTTTTTAACGTTCTTACTTTTCATCATCCTATTAGACGTACTCATTTGTTTTCATAAAATGTACTCCTTTAACAGTCTCACTAATTATAAACTTATCTTATTTATCACTTTAATAATTTTATCAAACTTATTATTATTATCAAAACAAAGTTATATATATGTAAGACCCGCGAAACCCGATGCGAACTAGTTTAGTGGTATTCTTAGGATTCGGAAACTGACTTTATTGTAAATAGTTGAGTCTGATCGATTCCGGTTTCGTGGGTTGCACAAGTCTTACCTGATTATTTAAGGAGCAAATGGTCAAACCCGTGAAACCTGACCCAAACCCGTTTAAGGGTATTCTTAGGACCTGAAAACCGACCGTATTGTATATAACCGGGTCTGATCCAGTTCAGGTTTCGTAGGTCTCATGGGTCTTATCCGATTTGCGCTCGTCCCTAATTACACGAATTTCTACCAACATTTTATAATTTAAACTTTCTTAAGATTAATTTGCATGTTTTAAAACTGATAATTATGGATAGACTTTTAATGATTTTAAAGGTATATATATATATATATATATATATTTGGATTATAAATTCAAAATTTAATAAAAAAATTTATTATGTAGAAAGATAAATTTTATAACCAAGATAATGACCACGTTCCATTCCAAATTTTAATAAAAACTAGATTAGCCACTTTCAACTTAAGTTTATCCATTCATTCAAGTTTTCGGTTACCTATTGCTTACCTAGTATTTATAAAAAAGAAAAAATAATAATATAGAGACGCTAACACAAAATAAATGTATGTGAAATAAAAAGGCGGGAGGTTCCAAAAAAAGTAAATAAAGAGGCGCTAATCATATTATCCAAAACCCTAGCTAATTCAAGCAGTTTTCACAGGTTTCTCTGTACCTTCTGTTCGAGCCTGAAAACCCCACCCACCAAATCACCACATTTTGCAGTGAATTTGAAGAAAATCAATCTGGTATTTTTTTCCCTCTCCAAAAAAGTATCAATTATTGCTCATTCCGATTATTAATTCGTTTTCCAGTTTTGTTCAAAGTTGTTGATGGGGTTTTTCTTTTTTTCGATTTACAATTCGTTTCTGAGTTGTGGATTCTGTATTAACAGTTTTGGATCAAGCGTGCAGGTACACTTTGACTTCTATATTCAATGTGAATTTTGTTTAAATAGATATGAAGTGAAGGCAATTGATGAAAATTTGTTGTTAATAAACTATTAAGCTTTGCTTTTATATGCTTGTAGACCCTGTTATGCATGTGGACATGTGGTCCCTTTGTATGTTGTTTTCTAGCTTCCATTATTTTGTATATATATATAATTCTGATGGATGTAATTCGGAGTTAACCATGTGTTTTCCAGTTAAGTAGCATAATTGCTTGTGCTTCACGGCGCGGGTTTAAGTTGTTGTCTAATGTCTCATCGTAGTTTGTTTAACGTTATAAGATTTATCATTGTAATTATTAGTTTTTTAAACATTAGATGCAAAGCTATATAAATATCTAGATAAAGAGCTGCAAGTTCTTTGTTGACTGTGTCATTAAGTTTTCCCAAAGTGAAGATTAAATGTTCAAAAAGTCTGCCCACACATGTCTACAGTTTGAGCATTTTTTTTGTTGCATCATTGTCTGTTACAAAGTTAATACATATGTAAATACTTTTGTGGTTTAATTTTGTATTATTTGTACCTTGGTTCTTGTGATTCACTTAACTGTTTTTTGACATGAGCATTTAACATTTTTGTATAGGGAGTGGGTGGGGTTATAGCTGTTTGCTTTGTTGATGGTAATTGCCGTCTTTTTTCAAGCTAAACTGTAACATACACGGTACTACGCTACTCTTCAGATTGAGAACACTAATTTTGATATGATTATTGTCTCTCTGTATCCATATTTCATTACCATGTCTTTGCGATTGCTAAATTGATGTTTCGCATATTCCATGAATCTGATGCAAAAATAAATATACAGCATAGCACATTTTGATTTTTATTGTGAAGTCGAATTTGAAGCGTTGTTACAACTTTTCATCAACGGATGGGTTGATGTCGTGACATCATTTATAGGTTTACAATGTAAGTTATTTTAATTTTCTTTTTGTGGTAATATAACATCTTTTAGATATAAGTGTATTTATTAAGTTAATCATATATTTTTTCTTTCTTGATTTAAGGTACTTTCATGAGGCGTCACATCAAATTTCCAACTGGTGCGCCTTCTTTAATGCGAACACGCAAGTGATTGGTGCCGTTCAAATCGCACCGAAGTTGAAGGTCACATCTCCGGTCTATGCAGCTTTCATGAAGATAAAAAGTACGTTCTTGCACCACAATTTAGACGGGTATTATATTTATATATATTTTTTACTTTTTAGTCTATTTTAATTAGTTTTTTGTTTTTTTATTTTATAAGTACTCAATTGTTCTCTAACTTTTGTTTATGGTGCAATCACTGGCTCCTATTTATTATTATCCCCCAAAAAGCACAAGTACATATTTTAGTTTCTCTATTGTTAAAGGGCAAAAATGATCAATCCATATATTTCCTTTCAAAAGTAATCCGGTCTGTTCTTAGTGAATTCAATTTCACATGGACAATGGTTCCTGTATGATTTATATTTCTCAGTTGGTTTATTTTTTTTAAGTTTTAAATAATTAATTGTTACTTTATTGTAGTGTCAACAACCATCTAATTGGGAATGCGGTTTCATGGCGCTCAAATATATGTTTGATTTTCTGTATACTTATCAAAACAGATTTCCTGACGACGTAAGTATTTTGTATTTCTAATTGTTTGATTTCTTAAATGCTAACTTAATCTATTTATTTCTATTTTAGATGGTGTAGGACGCCACATTTGTTCTGAAATGGATACTAACAACTTACTCAAGAACTTGGTGTTGGGCTTTGTGACGAAGTTTGGCATACTTGATTAGGAGTATTTGTAGTTTATATTTATATATTGTTTAACAAATTGACATTTTGTATTGCAAAAGTTGTATTTTGAAGTTTCTATTGTAAAATTCTAGATTTAATGCATTTTGGTTGGTTGTTTTAATTTCGGTGAATTTTGATTGTTAAAATTATATGGTTTAAATAGGTTTGAGAAGTTAAATTCTGGATTTGACGCCATAATTGCAAATTATAAATGCTCTCTTGACTCGGTTTTAGTGTGTGGCTAAAAATATTTTCTAAAAATGTGAGTTTCTTATTTGTCGCGGTTAGAAAGTATTTGACGCGGTTTTAAAGTGTGGCTAAAAATGATTTTCTAGGATTTAGAGTGGTACTTTTGATGCGGTCTTGAAGCATTTGATGCGGTTTCCAAAACCGCGTCTAAAAGTAAGAGAGCTTTTGCATCACCATTTTTTGACGCGGTTAAAAACCGCATCAAAAGCTACTTTTCTACTAGTGTACTGTGATGTCCCGACAAGTGTATAGTAACAAGTATTGTTTGGGAGACGTTTGCTGGCGGTGACACTTACTTTAGTCAAGGTGTCATTCGGGGTGGCACATGGCTTGAAATTTTTCATGTCAGCTCGTTCGATGATATAATACAAATATTCCTTTTAAGACAAAAAAAAAAAAAAAGACTTGATTTGTCTTGCATTGCCGTAACGCCTAAAAAATGGTGGAGGGTACCTAAATCCGACATAGCAACCTCCCTTGAGAGGGCGTTAATGATGGTTTGCAAAAAAACTAGCGTTGAAAGCATTGAGAATGATGTATCGTAGCACCAATACCCACGATTATAGGGGGAATAACTTAAAAATGCGTTGTACGGATCTAGAGTGGAATTTGTTGGGTAGGGTGACAGATGTGTTCGGGTAGCAAGCACAAGATGGAGGGGTCTTACAATGGGTGACGTATGTGTAAGGGGGCAAAGTAAGGTGTAGAGAACTTAAGTTGTTTTAAGTGGTAAAGTAACAAAAGTATATAGACTAATGCTATAAATTAGAATATAACAAAATAATTTAAAAGAGCATGTGTTCATCAAAAACAAAAGCCAATGTATCATAGGGATGGAACCGGTACAGTGCTGATATTAAAAACAAAATTTGAGAAATACTGGTACAATATCAGTATCGAAAACTCATCACTTGACACCAATTCAATACTGATAGTACCAAATCAATATCAATACGTACCGATACCAGTACCGAAACAATACTAGTACCCGTTTTTGTTCATCTTAACGCACCTCATCCAAAAATAGTGTGTATCAATATATCTATATTTTAAAGGTGTTGTATCAACATATAAATATAATAGGACAATTTTATAAGTTTGGTCCACAACTTTACCTACAACAAAAATGTGTGTGTGTGTGTGAGAGAGAGAGATTGCATATCTGTTGCAAGTTGTAAGTGAAACCCTATGTGAAGTATAAAACACAGGTTATGAGCTGTTATTTCCAGCTGCTGCTCACATGATTCACTCTTAAAAGATATCTTTATTTCACTGTTTCACCTTCTGGTTTTTATACTCTTGTTCCTACCTCTCTAGGTTACAATCTTTAATACCCTCTAAACCCTAACCCCACCCCTCAACCCATTATAAATTCAAACTATTAGGGTTTATGTTATCCATCCACACACTCATATTCATACCCTTAACCACTTCTTTCTTGAGAAACCCTAAGCAACCAACCTGCAGGAAAAACCTCCATGGATGCCATAGGGATTTAAGGAATCAGTGAAGCTGCCAGCATGATCTACCAAGTGTTTGTATTATAAGGATGGTTGATTCTATATCTTATCTTTTTGGTAGAAAAATCACCATCTTTTCTGATAATACTTTCAAACCCTAGCTAGGTCATGCGGACAGCTTCACTAGTTCCTTTGTTCCAAGTTTATAATAAAAACATTAAGGTAATCCTTATTTATGTTTTGTATGACCAAATATATTTTATTACATTTTCTTGTTATTATATCTTGATGTTGTTTTGTTCTTAGATTATGAATTTGACGTCATAAATATTTATGATAATATATTTATGACGTCGTAATACATATATATACTTGATGCAAAGTTTAGTGTAGCAATTTTAGTTTTCTTTTTATATAATTATTAGCAATTAGGGTCTATTAATTATTATCTAATTAATTCTCTCTATATGAGACATGGATTTTTATTTGTTTATGATTTATTGATCTTTGTGTGCAAGATTTGTGATTTTTGCGAGTTAATAAATTGGTTTTTAGTCATTTTAATTATAATTTCATTGCATAGAATTACTTTAGTTATTAAATGCAATCAAATGAGTAAACACCACTGTATACTAGCTGGATTGAGCTATTAAAAGGTTTTAATATGTTGTGTGTTTTTAATTTTTTTTAGCGACTAAATGTTACGGAGGTTGAACCCTTATCCTCCTATTCTATACCCTAACTGTCTTACCATCCCATAAGGTGGGAATGGCAGCAGAAGTGGTGGTGGTGGTGTGTGTGTGTGTGTGTTTTTATAAATGGAATAGTTCTTACGTTTAGCAATTTTTAATATTGATACATTATTTTGAAATGGTTTTAAAACTGAGCTACTTTTTAGTACTTTTCTCGTCCTATTAAAAGCGTCCATATTCTCTTTTTTGTTTGTCCCATTACAAATGTTCATTTTTAAAATTTATTAGTTGATGTCCAAATTTACCCTTAAACACACACGGCTAACATTAACAAACAATATTGATTGACCCGCTTTTCAAGGGCATTATTGTCATTTAGTACGAAAAAAAAATATTCAATCCATCTTAAACTTTGTGTTTTTAATGGGACGGAGGGAGTAATTCTTTTTAAATTGTTTGTTTCTTTAGGTTCATAGTTAAGTTATACACCAATCAAGTTTCTTATGTGATCTATTTCATTTCTTAAATTCTAACTCGTTTGCAATTACACCAAAAGTATATTAAATCTTTAGTGATTATTTTAAATACAAAAAATCTTTTATAACTTTCTCAGACATTTATAAAATGTTACTGTATTACTGTTAAGTGACATATATTACCTTGCAAAATAATTTATACTTCTTGTTAAGTGACATATATAGATTAAATGTTACTGTATTGCAACGTTGTTTAATTTAATGTTTTGGGGGTTCGTATATTTAATAGTAACACATCCGTGCTCTTGATTACATAATTTATTTAGGAAACCTGAACTTTTCAATTCACCTTGGCTAGGGTGGTTGTTTGAAATGTGGTATAGTATGATGATATTTTGTTTTCAATGTTAATGGTACAAATATAAAATATTCAAATATTCAATTAATTGTTGTGTATGAGAAAATAACAACCAAAGTCCAAACAAAATGATGTATGAAAAGGGTAAAAACATATGTAGCTTCCCCCACTTCTTGGAATGAACAAAAGGGTAAACAACCGACATCAGTTTCTATTTCAAAAGTGAAAACATAACTTTTAAAAGGTTAGTATTAATGTAAAAAGAAAAACTTATTTTTCATGAAAAAAAATATTAATCTCAACCTAACTTTTATATATTAAAATTTCTAAATCACATTTCCAAAACATGAAAAAACCACAAAGTGTATGGATGTTACTTCATCAGGTTATGAGTTTATAACAAGTGAAAATTTGGATTGAAAGAATTTATAAAAACTATAAAGCATGTTGGTTTTTATACTATATTAATATTCATCCAAAAAAATCAGAAAACTTTAGTGATGTATATTGAACAGCCTTAGAGCATTCTCATTCCCTCCATTAAAATGCCCCCTATCCTTAAAATTTAGAAAAATCAGCCAATAATTCTCTTCATCCCCTTCCCTATCTTTATACCCCAACTCTAAAATATGGAAATATGCTACAGTAACTCTTCATATATAAAAAGCTACTGTAGCACCCCATCTCAACAAAGTCAGTACTTTCACCCGCCCTCTCATTTCTTTCCCGCTCATATTTCTAGGGTTCATCTACCATCTTTAAGCAAATAGAAGAAATCGAAGCAAATAGAAGGCAATTGATTCCCTTTGAAGAAAATCACCGGCTCTCTCTATTGTCTTCATTCCCTTTGAAGCACCAAAATCAAAGAGTTATTGTTCAAATCGAAGCAATTGTGTTCATCGATACAACCTACAATAGGTACTTTTCTCTCTTTATCTCTCAATTTCGTTACGTTTTAAAAGGTATCTTAAGATCTATGTAAGAGTCTACAAAATATGCACAACATCAAATTTTTCTTGGATCTGCATATTTTTTTATTTTGGGTTATGGTCATTTATTGTGGTGCCTTGTTTATAAAGATTTCTAAACGGGCCAGGTAGCATAAAGGTTTCGTGTTTGATAAAGATGGGAAATGGATATTACAAGGATGGAAAGGTATGATATTGTATGCGAGTTCATGTTGGGTACTTGCTTAGAAGCTGAAATAGTCATGTTTTGTCATTGTGTTTGCATTGTTATTTTAATATCTTAGTTTCATTAAAATTGTGATTAGATGTATAAATTATGTAGTTGGTTTTTTTTATGGTGTAGTTAAAGTTGTGTTCATGTGGTTTTTTTGGTTGTTGTTTGCCCTCTCCTGCACTAGTTTTTGAATGACTTTGACTGGGATCAGACGAGCACATACACATGTTTAATTATTATGACCTGTGTTATTTGGTAGGAACACAAAGGGGTTGCAGGTCATGACTCATGAACATGTGACATTCGGTACGGTAACCCATTCTAACCGAATAACATTAACGTATTCAATGGATTAGAGTGTTCCCCTGCTTGCACTATCCTCTTAATGAATATGTGGTGCAAGTTGAATTTGTATTAGTCTTACACAATTATTGATTATATTAATTGATATGTGAATGATGGGATCGGAATTGGAGATGTCAAATGTTGTTTTAGTAATAATTTCTTCATCCACCACCTTATGTGTTTGTTGCATTTCAACTTTTTTTTATTTGTCGTTTGTTTTGCAGGTCATAAGTGGAGGTTCATAAATATTCGCTCACAAGTTTCAATCAGTGTTTGTTTTATGGTCTTATCAATTAGTTCTTGACATTCAAATGTATGATATTGAGTTCCCTGGAAATACATATACTATTCTGTTTAAATTATGTGAAATCAAAGTACTAATTTGTCCATTTTACTTAGATTTCCTTTGTGTTTCACCTTTTCTTTTTATTGGCAGGTGAAGAAAGGAATGTGTGCCTCTTCTATCTCAATTTTTGCATATTGAAACCGGAAGAAGGTAAACTTTCTATTTTGAAAAAGAGTTAGTTGTGGTGGTAACCATCCAAAACCGGGTTGAAACATTTAAACATAGGTTCGGGTCAATAATGAGTCAGAAGCTAGATTTAAGAAGCAAAATGCATAGAGTGAAGCAAGTGTTCGAGGCTGCATTGGTTGGAAAAGGAGCATGTAGAAAACGAGTATAGGAAAAAGGCAAATGGGTGGATGAAATTAAGCAAAGAAATTAAAGCAGTGTTGAAAAATGATTTACTTGCTTTGTTGTATGTAAGGCAAATGAGTTTGAGCCGAGCTTTGGTTCGTTTAATGTTTAATTCGATTTTTCTAAATATTTAGAAACTTTTTAAAAGAAGAATATAATATGACAAAATAACAAGTAGTTAATATTGTAAGTGAGTAGAAAGAGAAAAATTAATAAAAAAATAATATAGAGATAGATTTAGAGGATAGGATGTGAGGTGTTTTCTAAAATGAAAGGTAAATTTTAAAAAGTAGTGATTTTTTGTTAAATTATAGGGATAAAGATGATGGAGGGGATAAGAATGCTCTTAGACCTTAGTGCTTTTGCCTGTAGTTGGGCTTTGATTCTCGTGTGCTAGTAATGGGCTAGGCCTTGTAAAAAGCCCATAAATTCAAGTGGACTGGAGCTTATTAATCTAAGCGACAATGAATACCTATTTTAAGGTTTTCTTTTTATATAACATGATGCTTTCAACTCCCAGAAATAAATTCGGTTTCTAAGAAAAAGTAATCTGAACTGATTACAAACTAAAACATTGTTAGGTTGGTATACTTTAGTCTAGGCAATTATACTTATTGAGTTGTTTAATTTAACCCCGATTAGGTATAGAAAAGACAAACCAATATTTGTTATTGATGAGTTTAAAGTTTAGGGTTTAGACCATGTGTAGTGGTAACTCTTCATACAAAGGCGTTGCGTGACATGTGACATTTGATTTTCCAAAACGCTCCACTACACACATGGTGTTAGTGCAACTTTGTTGCCTAAAACCGACAACCAATTCCACCTATTTCTTTCATTATTTAAAAAACAATAATAAATTATTTGGGTTTAATTTAGTTTTCTAATGTATAATAATTAATCATGTTAAAAGTTCTCATTATTGTACTTTTATCACTTTTTTGGCTAGCAATATTGTCATCTGTAGAAACACGGATCCATTTTTCTGAGTATGGGTCCTGGATCCAATGAGTTCACAGGGTAGGATATGGTAAACACTAACACAGTATGAGTACAACTTCCCAAAGTCCAATAACCGGAACCTGCAAAACAGACACCGTGAGTCTCGTTACGGGAATGACAAGAGGGGTGTCTTCCCGTAACCACACTCCGGCGTGAGAATCAGTATCTTTCGTAATAGAAAGTCTAAGTATTGAGAGTAAATACAATCAGAGTAAGTAGGAGTGATTATCAGTGAGAGTGAATGTGTATACCTCATGCAGGTTGACAAGGTATTTATAGCCGAAGGATGTGGGAAGGTGATTGGACAGCTGTCTTCTTCTAAAAGATCTTGATAACCGCTTGGGCGCGTGTCCCTTTATGATAGGTTGAGCTATACGTCCCATGTGCATGGGTATAACAACCTGGACACGCGTCGCCTTATAATAGGACGGACCACACCCTGGCCATGTGCACGGTTATAACAACCTGGTCAGGTGTCCTTCGCTTATTGGCTGGCGAGTCACGTATTCTTCAAGTAACAATCGTGGTTATTCTTCTAGAGGGTAGTCAGTTAATGACAACTGTCCAGTTGGCATTGCCTTCCGGTCATTTTAGCGGACAGATGTCCTGTCCCGCGGATGACTTCTGAGGGTGCTTGGATGTTTCCTCGTGTGATGTAAGGATGCTCTTCCTCTACCATATTGTGCGGGTGATCCGTATGTTCCGCGGGTGGCATATGAGGGGTTCTTATATGACCCGTGGGTGGTACTTAAGAGTATTTGGGTCTTTTTAGTACTCTACTTGTATATAATCCAAACTTTTCGACTAAAATTACCAAAGTTAAATGAACATTAATTATTTAACTCAAATAGCAATAATTGATAATTGTCCCTAAAGGATATCCTGATGATCAAATGGTGTGGTGTGATAAATTTAAATATCTATTCTAGAAAATTTGGAAACTGTTATAAAAAACAATGGGTAAATTGTTATTATAATTAGTATAGTAGTAGCATGCCAATGAGTTTACTGTTTATCTTAATCGGCATTAGATGAGAAGTAAAGATACGAATGGGAGGTCGCAAGGTCTCAAGTTCAAATATGATCTTAACCGATTTTACCGCGGTGGGTTTTCACGCAGCGGGTTTTCCCCGAAACAGAAGATAATGGGCTTAGGCTAGTAGGCTACCAGCGTTAATTGCGATCACGGACGTATGAGACCGCCTTTGGCCATTGAATTACCCTTGATAGCCGGACTTTATTCGTTGATCGTTCATGAAAACAAAAGTATAGTAGTAGTATATTAAAAGCAAGCCATCTTCTCAATTTAACCTAATGATAATAATTAGCGATTATTTACAACCAAATCTCAATGATTAAGCCAAGTCATTAAACGAAACCACTAAATGGGTTTGCTTTAATTAGTGGGAATTAAGCAAAGTCACTAGAGATTCAAGAATCTTGCAAAGCCTAAACACCACTTATTAATCCTATATATATGCTTCTCCTTTTACTGTATGGCAACTTTTTTCACTATACCGATGGAAATAACCAACGACAAAAGTAAAAATATGTAAATACTAATAACGTCAAGTAATTATAAGAATCTCATAAATTGCTGATCTCAGCAACGTAAATAACAATAACACAAATGGTCCCTAACATGAAATCATGAATGAAAGATAACGTGTTCGGTTAAATTTTAAAATGCCCTTGTTATATTAAAAAAACTTATATTTCAATGGGCCAAGAGTTTTTATGCGTAGAGGTGACAATGGCATCCCAAAATGTACGGGGTATACATGCCGTGGAACAAGGCCATGACCTGCCGATATGTGACCTAAAAGGGAATGGCCTGGTTATGCTGCGGTGCATGAGATTTTGAGGCCAGTCTTGACTTTAGCATCGTAATGACATATCACTATAATACCCTAGGCAAATTTCACATATGTAGATAGAAAAGATAATGGTTCATAAGAAATGATTCACCTCAAATATCACCAACGTGTTGTGGACACAATGGCTATATAGGAAAACTCCATAGTTAAGTGTGCTCAACTGGTCGCTAACGGGCTACTAAAAACAAATATGTGAGCTCCATGTGGGCAAAGAGGACAATGTGGGTTGATGTGAGATTCCAGTTGTTATAGAGTGTATCAGAGTCACTTGTGTGTCATTTCTAGAATCATAAGAAATAGTTCGTCTAAATATATAATCACTAATGCGTTTTGGGCACAATGGTCGTTGATGAGAGAAGAACTCCATAATTAAGCATGCTTGAGTGAGAGTAGTACCTGGATGATGACCACCTGGGAAGCATTTTTTTGGGCAATCAAAAACAAATATGTAAGCTTTTGTAGGCAAAATGGATAATATTGAATGGTATGAGAGGCTAGGAGTTATACCCGCCTTATGGATATAACTAATTGATTGGTGTGAGATGGTCGAGAGAGCATGCATTGCTATAAAATAATCCGATTTTGACATTAGCGGTTTCTCTAATAAAGACACCGTCCCCCCTAAAGCCCAACATGCTTTGGCGAGTGTCCTTTATAGTGGAATCATCAAGAGTTTGGAAATGAAGTTTGATTTATCCCCTCGTCAGAAAGCGGTGTTTGAGTGTCTTTGGGCTCCTCGGGCTCAAGATTTCTTAAGTGTTCTCCCTATTGAAGGATTGGGCCAACATATGTCGGCTTTAGAGTACCGGGCCATCCTGAAGTATCAGTTAATGATCCCTTTGTTTCCGGTAGATGAGCCGTGCCCGGTTTGCTGTAAGGTTTGTTTGGATTCTTTTGGCTAGCATGCGGTTCACTGCAAAGAGTTGCCTGGGTTTAAGTACAGGCATGATTTGGTGAGGGATGTTCTATGCGATGTTCTTAAACGAGCCGAAATTTCGGCTAAAAAGGAAGCCCCCGTAAACTTTCTTACGGATCCTCAAGAAGGAAGATCTACATTACGACCGGCCGATATACTTGTTTTTGGGTGGGTAGGGGGAAAACACGCTTGTGTCGACCTCACAGGAGTGTCCCCTCTTGTTGGGATTAGGGACACTGGATTTGTAGCAGGCCAGGCAGCATTGAAGGCGGCATCGGGCAAGGTTGCTAAACACGAGAGAGCTTGTTTGGAGAATCAACACGTGTTTATCCCCTTCGCCTTTGACACTTTTGGTTTCTTAGCTCCGGATGCCGTGGACCTTTTGAATAGGGTTCAGAAAGTTGTGTATAGTAACGTATCAACCCATAAGAATCAAAACTTTGTTTTTAGTCGGATTGGGTTTGCTATCCAAAAGGGGGTTGCGGTGCAGCTTGTTGCCGCTTACCTGCCACTTCATTGTAAATCGTTTGGATGTTTCTATGAAATATAAAAGGAGCCAATCTGATACATATCTTTTTATTGGTTTTAGGTGTGAGACATCTAGACGAAGCTGATGACCAACAAAAAGATTCGTAACACTAAGGGGAAACAACAAAAGAACTTTGTAAAAAAATTTGTATCTTACTCTTTTAACACTTTTATTTGTTTAATAACTAATAACTTAACTTTTTCGCTGTAGGTTGCAGAGCACAGACGTGTTTTCATAAACTAACACTTTTGTTTTATATTTCATAAATCGCAGAGAGGTATATCAAGCGACGCTATGACAAATATGTTAATACTGATCCTACAATTGTGGGAGGAGAGTGTTGTAGACAACAAGGAGCACTTCTTCGTCTTCGAGACCACTACTGATACTTCCAATATCAGAATATTCACGTACTTCTTCCTTACCTACTGGTATGCAGTTTAAAAAAAATATATAAAAGCAATGGAGGCACGTGACGCGGCATGGGTGACCTAGGTGTAGGCAAAGAACACAAAGATGGATGCGCTACAAAAGCCCTATACATATGCTCCCATCGACCATGGATAAACTATTACTCTGCCAACAATTAGAAGTAAAACCTTCCGGTTCAACCACCCTCTTATTTAGCAAGATTTTATTTTGTTTATTATTTGTATATACCGTATATACGCATCAGGGGCGGCCCTACTGTATTAGTGGGTAAAGCTAGGGCTTGAGGCCCCCGAAAAATGAGGGCCCCCGTTAATTACTTTTCGGTATCTATATATATACATAATCACATATATATTAAAAATAGTTGGTTATCTAACAAATCTTCTATGTTGTCTTGTTGGTTATAGTTATAGCCATAACCATCCAATCTTTCTTACCTATCTACTTTTAATCCACGCATGTTCGATTCCAACTCTGTTTAACCATTTTTAGATTAGTTATTTCATGTTCACTTTTTAATCCTTTTATTTCTGTTCTTTTTTCAAGTTGTTTCAAAAAAAAATTTCCATGTATATATATATATACACCATGAACTTGTATTGTATATAAATCCTATTGCTTTTCTAAACTTTATAATTCATATACAAAACACATTGTTCGATAAACCTAAAATAAAATGAAGTGTGCGCATATATACTCTTTTGATTTGTATTATACATAAATCAAACTTGTTTTTAAACAAAGTTGAAAATGTTGTATTTTTATATACGAAATACAACAATTGCTAGGTAATTTTTTTAAAAGTTATAAATTTTATAATTTCATTTCTCTAACTCTTGCATAGGCGGATGGAAGCTTAAGTCAGGGAGGGTATAGACCCCTACTCAACTTTCACTAACCCTTAGTAATTTCGTATTTTTGTAGTGTTAAATCTTGTTAAAAAAATATTTGGTCCCCTTTAGTTTTCTTTTAGGCCCCTAAGTTCTAAATTTCTCTCAAAATCTCAAACTCTCAACCCAATCAACAAGCCCAACCCAATGAAAACTCCATTTGTTAGTGGTCAAATGAGAAAAATAGAAGAACAAAAACCTAACATAGACGGTTCAAGCGAGCTAGCCATCGTCGACCATATTCCGATCGAAATCAAAAGGGTTTATAGGTTTGATATCTTTTGGTGAATTAGAGAAGTCGCATTATCGCAAGTATCCAATTAAAATCAAACATGATATATCAGGTTGGTATGGTTTGAGTAATTGAGTTTTTATGTTGAATAAAACCACTGAAGTTCTAATCCATATGTTAATTATAATTTTTTATTGCTGGAACACTCTGAGAATTCGGTAGCAATTAGCAAATATTGTTTTAAGTTTTTATCTTTTAAATTTAGTAGCTCAAGTTATATATAAAATAAAACTGAAAATGATTGAATTTTTGGCTTAAATTTGTTGTCTGAGAGATGTCATGGAGCATTTTTATAATTGAAACTCTGGACCTAACTTAGTTGATTAAGATCTTCCTTGGTTAAGAGTTTTAGATTATCAACCTTGTCAAAGAGATGAGATAAGATGCGAAGAAAGTGTTGTTTATTGTTTCCCCCCACTGAATAAAATTTCTGGATCCGTGACTGAACTCTTGGCAAGGCCCCAAACTTTTCCACCGCTTTAGGCCACCAAAATTGTTGGGCGGGCCCTGATACGCATCTTGTATTTACTTTTAATTCGAATTATAGTGATTTTTCGTAAGGTAATTTTTTTTATTAATAGTAAAAAAATTACTAACTTTGTCATCTAATGTTAACATAAGATTTAGCAAAAAATAATAATAGTGAGCTTCTAGAATATGATCGAGAGACTTACACGTAACTAGTAAGAAACGTGTAATAGAGAGATTCTCATTTGATTACAAGTTACTTTTCATTTGTCATCTCTTCATTTCATAAATAGTTTTTCCATGCAATTATTAGTTAATTAATTACGTTTTACTCTCTAATTAGCCACTTGTCATTTTTCTTGTTCCCACATTTCATTTTAATTATAATTACTAGTTAATTATAGACTTTAAATAGTGCCTTTGTACACGTGTTTATAGCCATTTGGAGTTCCATAAAAACAGCAACCAAAACTTTAACTTAAAGAATACATGTGTTTTATATCATTGTATCACTTTCATTTATTTATCTATTTGCTTTTTATATTATCATGCAATGCATATATAATGCTAAGAATGTGTAATGATAATAAGTGACGAAACTTAAATTTTTATATAAAAGGCGGAAACCACAATAGTACTTTTAGTATATTATGTATATACTTTATAAAGAAACGGTTATTTTTAAAATGTTTGTTGTATTGCACATAAAGGTTGTGCATATGTATATACATATAAGCGTAGTTGCGTATATACATACAATTGTATAGTTATATAAGAGATTGATGTATATATGTTGAGTAGTTTATTTACATAACTATGAGTGATATACAGGGTTGTTCACTATTTTGTTTAAGGCTGTGAAATCATCTAAACCTGCCATTGGCCAGGTTTTGTGGTCGGTTTTTGTTTTATATTTTGATCGGTCGATTTCAAAATTTTCAACCATAACAGATAGTTTGGTTTACGGTTTATGCCATAATTCAGCCATATATAACCGGACCAGACTGGACTAAAACATTAATATATTTTGTATGTATTTTTATATTAAGTATAATTCATTATTTATATTGGTTTAAATAAAATAAAATTAGGCTATTTCAAGTGGGCAACCCACGTTGGTTTTACTAGGTGTATACTCATAAAAACGAAATTGGGTTACTGGACAAAAATATTTTATGAAAGGTCAATTTAGTTTTCAGTTTATAGTAGTAGAACTTAATGGTAAGATATTTGAGATGGGGAATCATTATTGGTTATTTATTTTTACAAAGCCAAATAAATTAATAATTATATTACTAAAACCCACCAACTATAAATAAATTAGCTGGGAAAAAAACCAAAATTACATAACAAGAGCCGGTTTTTCAACCACTCGGTCCAACTAATTTTAAAATTAGCAATTTTTTTTGAAACCCATAAAAACACCATAGCCATAATCGAATCAACTAGAGGCTCCATGTTGAGGCCCTTTTTGTTAAAGACGATATCATTCCGTTTCCTTCAAATAAACCACCAAATTGAACGAGTAATTGCTTCAATTAATTATTTCTTTTGCTTACTAAATGAAACATAATCCAACCAAGAACTCCCGTGTTTTGGAGTTGATTTTACATTCATTATCTTGATCAAAATTGATGTTCTAAGTTGGTTTTACTTTTATGTATTATGTATTATGAACAAACCAATGTGATCTCAAAATTGCAAGTATACCTCTTTGATTTATGTCATATAAAAATAATAGAAGACATGTGTAAGCTTTGTAGGTCAACAATTAGTTGGTTTTCGCTACAGCCTCTCCTATTAAATATTGGATGTCACGTGTCGACTTCTGGTGAAATCTAGATTTTGGCTTCCAGTTTCTCTGTCATATTAGTTAAATAATAGCAATTTTCTTTAATTTGATAAAAATAATATGATTATACCACAAGTCCCTATTTTTTTTATTTTTTTTAACTTTCTATAAAACTCATTTGAGAAATATTCATATGTTATTTAAAATAAATAAATAGGTTTAAAAACATTAATAAATAAAAGTTATCACTTTAATGACATCTCATTCTCCATCTAGTTTTATCAAACATGTCTTACGTGTTTAAGTTGTAATCTTATTTTTGTATATGAACCATTTACTAGCGAACAAATGTTGCTGTTTTGGTAATAATTTAAGCATTTATCATAAAGAATCAACAAAATTAACAATTAACAAATATACATTTATTTGGGCTATGCTCTTACAAATAGATTTAAAATAATAAATATTAAAACCTCCAAATAAGTTCCCTTAATACCAACAAAACCCCATAATTGAAGACAACAGTACAATTATCCCAACTCACATGGAAACATTTCATTGGGCATATCGTGTGTCTTTTCTTAATTTAATATTTTATACTTTAGTTCATTTTCTCTCTGTATATACCCTCTTTTCTCGTATTGCATGATCCACATCTTCTTTATCTGCATATCCAACATAGATGGTTTGCATGGTAAAGCAATCTGCACGTGTGAAGCAATAATAGATGAAGCTGCCAGCATGATCTAATGTTTTCTTCAAAGTCGTTGATAAAAAAAGATCAGATCATGCGACATCTTCACCTGTCTATGCGTCTCACGAATCTTCAAAACTTTTATTGTGAAAGCAATGGCTTTTGCACGGTTTCTCTTTCGTTGTGTTTTCAAATGATTTTTCGATATAACTAAGATAATAACGGCTTCTTCTTTAACTTTCAAACAAGCAAATATCTTCAAGCTAAAAGATATTTGCTCTTGTTGCTTAATGAAATTATTTTCAAAACTTGTACTTAGTTATTATTATTATTATTATTATTATCACTATTACAAAAAAAACATATATGTAACATAAGCATAAATCAAAATCAACCCCAAATTTTATGACACAAAACAAATTACAAAAAGGTTTCCACAACAAAAACAACACTAGTCTATAAAATGTTAGGCCTGTAAAACAAAACGTCATCATTTTAACTACTATCAAAAATCAAATATCAACTAGAGGTGGTTTTACACTGGCATCGGCATGTGCCTGTGCTTTGGCTTTAAACATGCATTCAAGAAACCATGAAACAAAAGTTTGTGGTGACGTTTTATCGTTATCACAACAGATAAATTACCAACTTCCCGGAAAATAAAATTCCACGTTCTCGTTAACTCAAACCGTCTATGAATAATAGTGAAGTCCCTGCAAAATAAGTAATATTGTTTGAACGTGTATTCGTGGTACGTATCATGTTATATTTAAAAAGATTTTTATAAAAAAAATCATAGATGACATTTGTTATCAAACAAAAGTTAGGATATTTACCGTATTTATTGTGAATTATTGTTGTACTTGTCGATGAATCTGAAGCATCCAATCAGCATAACCGCTCATACCACCGACCTGGTCCTCAACTAAATTCAAGAGTAGAAAGAAACCTTCACGGGGTTGTTCACCTTGTCTCACAAGATGACATAATTGATAATATGATTTATCAGCCTCTCTAAGTTTCTTTAGTATGCCCATCAGCTTTCTTGACATGTCATTGTTGCGTTCGGTCAGACAAACCTGATTCTTCAAAAACATAATCAGTAGTAATAAGTTAGAAAACAAATTTCCATGAGACATTAACAAGACAAAACGTGTTTAGGTTGAAATTGGTCATTGTTCCTTTTTTTAGTGCGAGTGGAAATGATCTAGGTAGGTTGGGTTGACTAGCAAACTTTTCTCGTGCTCGTTTTCATAAAATACTTTTGCAAATAATAAATGCATTAATTATGGTTACAAAAATAATCTAACTTTTTTTTTAAATAAAACGCTTCATGAGGTTGTATGCGCTAAATATGGACTTTCGGACCTTGGTTTATAAAGCGCCTTGCAATCCGATGCGTTTTGACCCCTAAAATCGTTTGGTTATTAAAGGTTTAAAAACGCGAAATGCGTTGAAATTTGGTAAAAAAAACATAAAAGACAAAAAGTGTAATTTAGTCATAGCAAAATAGATCAACAAGATTCTTAAAAAAGAAATCATTTGGTTATTTAAGGTGGTTGTTAGTGCTCACAAACGTGATTATATAAATATGCACAAACCACGTGTGTAAAAGAACATACCCTTGAGAAATCTGTAGCTGGATCTTCCTCAACTAGATTTCGGGTTATATCTGGTGAAAGCATACGACCAAACCACACAACAAAACGGAAACCGTCATCAAATATATAAATTCCTCTAGAATCTAAGCTCTCTGCAACAAGTGGCAGCCTTTTACAAATTTTGTCAAATTCATCATCCACAGCAGGTGTCTACAAGCAAACAAATCTTCCAATATGAGACTTAAAAGTTGGAATATAAAAATTAGTAGAGGTGGCAAATTGCCGGTTTAGGTGTGTCGGTAACAGGTCACAGCGGGTAATTTGGTAATTAGTGCCATATATGATTAACAAGAGCAAACTCTTAGGCCCATTCAATCCATTTCACCCATTCATTTTAGGCTAGAGTGCTATACGTTTTTACCCGTATCGCCAAATATAAAATAAACTGAACCATTCATAACTAAATGGGCCAAAATGGTAATTTGGTAACCAGTGTTATATATGCTAACAAGAGCAAATTTTTAGACTGATTCGACCCATTTTACATAGGGGTGTGCATGGGTCGTTTTGGGCTCAACAGAACCAAAAATTCGCTTTCTAAGTTTTTGAAACCCAATCGGTTTCAGTACCATTTGGGCTTAAAACTTTTAGGCTGACCAAAAGTGATGAATTTGTGCCTAAAACTTTGAGCCAGAATCTTTTTGTTAATTAATAATTAATTGATATTATGCATTTGGGTAACACTATTAAATTCTTATAAATTAGTAAATTACTTGATATTCAAAAAAAAAAATGAAAACCCATAAATTCGGTTCAGTTTGGTTTTAATTACATGCAAAACTGAAACTGAACCAAAAATTCGTTTTTTGCGAAAAGCTAAAACCAAACCGTTGGTTTTTATTGGGTTCGGTTATGTCGGTTTTAGTTGCATGAAAAACCGAAACAAACTAAAAAGTTCGATTTAAAATAGCATAAAACCATCCGTGGTTTTTGTTTGGGTTAAGTTTTTCCAGTTACAGATCATTGTTTTTTCTTTTCTCCTGTACAATACACACCCCTAATTTCGCCCATTCCTTTTAAGGCAGACATTTTTACCCGTATGACCCGCTATTGGATAAACATAATCCAAATCGACCCGTTCATAACTGCAAGGGCCAAAATGACTACCTTTCAACAATGGGAACAATGTGAGAAAATAACTTACCTTGATAAGATATTCGTCGACTCTCAACAAGCTAGGGTATAAGAGCTTTAACATCTTTTTAACAGGTAAAGCCATCATGGTGAAGCCTGCTGCACACCGTTCATCAAGCTGTGCATCAGCATAACCGCCACGAAGTGCTGTTGATTTGCATAGTGATAATCCATATAAAGGCAAATATTTGAGTGATTCTGGGTAGATCATCCTGTTCCCTACACGATGCTGCACTGAATAGAGTTTTCGGTATTCTTTGAGGGCTTTCACGATTTTCAGTTGAACCGCGTTACGAGCATCTTCCAATTTATATGATAATGATTTCTCAATTGCTGCAGTTCATAATACAATAATGGTTAAGTTAAGAGCAGGCATAAAGTGAAAATTGATTATTACACAGGTTAAAACAGGTCACCTTTATAGGCAGATCAAAATGGTCTGGGCAAAATCGGGTCAACGTGCAACACTGTTCATCTAGGTGTGTTATATACTATTGAAAAACCTACTTATTAGAATAAAAATATATTCTCTTTAATAAACTGATTTTGGAGGTTTTATGTATTTGAGCACATGTTTAAAGAACCCATTCATTCTATGAAACATAACCTTTTTAGTTAGATCTTTTAGCTTAGCCCGTTTGACTCGTTAGATCCAACATAACCAAAATTAAACCGTTTATAGGTAAGCGTGCCGCATCTACCAAACAGTGACCATTTTTTTATTTTTCAAAAACTTTCCTTTCCCCTTTATTAATGGATTGAGGGAAGGGGGAGAGAGAGATAGTTGTCTTACCTAACCGACCAAGCAAAGAAACAACCGCACCAGTATCTGCCTGTCGGTACATCTCTCCTAAATCTGCAACCACTGATGCTGCAGCAGTGTGTACTCTAATACGCCTTTCACCACAAGATGCAGTGTATCTTTTGGTGGTTGAGTATTCACAAATGTAAAAAACTGTCAAAAGTAGCTTTTTAGCTACATTTTTCCATTGTACCTATTTGACCCGCTACTAATTAAACATAACCCATATTGACCCATTTTCATTTTCAAATAAAAATTTGAAGGATACAGTAACGCAACTTGAAAGTACACAATCTGAGTTGTAAGCAATGTCTCTTCAAGAGCAAACTGCATCGCATAGGCTTTATCACAATCAACAGCCGGGAGTGCCAGTAGATCTGTGGATCTTAGCATAAAATTCCCATGATACGAGGTGAAGCGCACTCCTAGAAAAAGAAACTAAAAAAATAAGTTATGTGAATCAAATTTGCTAGAAGAAAAAATCAGCATATAACAGCCTTAAAATTAGCCAAACCTTTCCCGCATCTAATACGCATTACAGCTTCCCAAGCAGTTTCTCTAGTGAGATCTCTAGCCAACTCATGTCTCAACTTGTCTTTGTGAATGACAGAATGAAAGCTTGGATAATAATATACCTGACCGCCAGTGTATTTCGCTAAAGTGCCTGCACGTAAATCAATAAGATATTGTTGATCATTTAAACATTTATGATATGTAAAGAGTCAAATGTTGTCACAACACTAGAGTATAGTAATAAAAATCTAAATCTTTATTTAATAAAACGAATTAGGTGGCTTTATGCATATGAATACCCTGACAATGTTCCAACCCTTTCAACACATATGACACATGACACGTTTCCTTTTTAAGTTATTTTTAAAAGTTTACCCTTTGACCTGTTAAGAGATAAAAGTTTTGACCCGTTTATAGGTAAATGGGTCAAAACTGGCCATTGTTACATACCTAATGAGGCTATATCAGTATACTTGTCGCTAAATGCATATACATTAACTGCAACTTGAAATTTGGTGAAATCAGCAGCCATCTGTTTATAAAATGGGTCTTCTGGTATTCTTAAAGTATGCTCCTTATCTGTTCCATAAACACGAAGATCGTCTCCACGCAACTTCAACCGACCAACGCCGAGTGAGGGAAGAGTGCTCTGGAAAATTAACAATTTCCCTCCAAGTTGGCTCTGCATGGAGCAAGTAAAGTTTTATAGTGATGTGGTCATGTAAAGCAGAAACTATCAGTTGGTACATGTAACTAACACAATATAAGTGAGACTCAAAATTGTCAGCATTATTTAATTTCCGTAATGCATATGACATTATAGTGGGGGTGTTGGTAATATAACAACCTTGGAACTTATGTATATGTGACTTTTCAATATAAATCCACTATTTATCATTATATCTAGGTTACGTTTGCCAAAGCCTGAAACCATGAGATGATTACTAGTTACATTAATTTTTGGTAACTGTTATTATTAAGGTTCACTGTTTTTTTTTTTATATTTCTCATAATATGCAATCATACTTTTGAACTCTCGATCATTCAGTTGAAGCTAAAACCTTTTTCGCTCGAACCACTAAATCTGACATCTTTTAACATAATCATGACAGAGAGACTACATTGACTACCTTTTGAGATCCAAACAAGTACTTAATTGTTTGGTTTGAACACGTCATGTTAGATCAGTTAACCCAAAACACATTTGTCCACTTTTTTTTTTCTTTTTTCTTTTTCTAAGAAATTATCAGGGTGTATTCAGTTTGGCGATATGGATATCAAAAAATGAGAATGATGGTGAAAGAATGTGTTAGGCATATGGACACAGGTTATAAAATTGAAATTTATACCAGTAATAATGGGTATCTTTCAAAGTTCAAACCCACCAAGTACCTCGGATTTAAAAAGATATGATTCACCATCTCCATAAATCATAAAAAAGATATAATGCATATATACACCATCCAAATAAGTTTAGGATGGAGAATATTAAATCACTCACCAATGTTCTTAATAATATACGGCCACAAAACTTACCATAACCAAAAAAGCTGCTTTGAGGGCGGGCCCAAAAGCAGATTCCACATTAACATTATCCTGAAACATCGAAGGCAAGCTATCCAAGAATGCCTCCACCACAGGTCTTGATTCAGACAGGTTGACAAGGAGATCATCTGGCAATGGAACAAAAATATCATCTAAATCCGATATGACCATCATTTGAGGCTGAGTCAAAGATGACTGAAAAAGGTAAAAAAAAAAAAAAAGATGTGGGTCAACATTAGTTAACACTACAACAAGAAGCTAATGTATGGCTAGCTAAACTCTAAACCACTTGCCTTCATATTGTAAAAGTGAATCGTGCTGTCAAAAGTTATAAACCCAATTTGTGTTCTGGGGCTGCCCGGCAATTTATCCAAACAAGATTTAATAGTTTGTGCCATCACCTAACAAAATGTAAGCAAAGAGGAATAATAACTCACATGTACTCTAGTATGCAATTAGCATCAACAGGTCAAATGTGAACAAATAAATAACAAGGTATGAGTTCCCAACTATATATCAAAGGGTAAAGCTTACCTCAAGCATTCCACTTTTAACTGCAGATATTGACACATCAATCATAAAGAAGTATAATGGTGGCATTGGAGGCCGAACCATGTATTCAGCTGGAGCAACAAATTCAACAGAACCCTTTGTAAGCTCGGGGTGTTGATCAAGATCAACTCTTTTTCCAGTGGCGTCCAAATGAGAGAAATAATCATTTTGCACTGTATGTGAATAGAAATAACTTAGCATAAAAGTTCTATATGCGACAGAGAGTAATCAATAATATTCTTAAAACTGGTGATGAAGCAGCATAAAGAATGATCTGGCACATTAAACATATATGCAACATAAGTGTGCTAGATAGCAAACAATTGGTGGTAAAATGGAATCCCAAAACATCAACAAAAAGGTTTTAGAACTTGAAAGATATATACTTTTACTATGTTGTCAAATTACGTGTTTTAGTACAAGATTTTTCAAAGTATTACCATCATTAAGTAAAGCACATATATTGCACCTCCACTTTCTTCCACCATCTGTGAAAGTCACATATGGATTTACATACGTACGGCACCTTCTACAACGAACGATACCCATTGTGGCAAAATTAACTATTGGTACTTCCTCCTGAACAATAAACAGAAACCAAAAACAAATGATTTTATCAAATAGCACATGTATGTGTATCTATATTTCTGTTTGCTTTAGTCATATTCATGCCTTAGTGTATATACATTATTTAGCGAAGTGCATTGGTATTTTTAAAGGGGTAAGACCGTAAGAGCATTCACATCCCACACTCTATATTACTTTTTATCTCTAATTTATGAAAAAAAAATCTTGTTTTTTACTTATTTAGCTTTCATATCCCATTCTTCATACTCTAAAATATGTAGTAGAGAGTGACAGTAACTATCTAGTAGAGAGTAATAGTAACTCTTTATATATAGAGGGTAACTATTCATCATTTTATATACTGTGTAGGAAAGAGAAAAAATAATAAAATATGTATTTGTGGTTAAGATATAGATAGAAATACAGAATAGGATGTAGAGAATTTGTTAAAATGTAAACAAAGTTTAGAGAAAATGATGTTTTTAGTTAAATTATATAAATAGAGATGAAGAAAAGGATGCGAGTGCTCTTAGTGCGACATTTTCTTGTTCATTGAGATAATATCTATTGCCACTATAGTGTACCCACCACTTCATGATAGTGTTAGTCTACGTATATCATTGCATGGTTCTTGCTTTGATTCTTTTACCCAGTTTTTATGTTATTTGAAATAGTATATTAAAAGAGAGAGAAAAAAGGGTTTTTGAAGCCACGGGTCTCAGCGAGAGCAGCCTCTCTATCCCCCGGGTTAGAGGAAAGGTTTGCCCTCATCTCACCCTCCCAAACCCTACCAATAGCTTGCAACGAGTAGGATTTTACTGAATGAAAACTTACCCTCATCTCACACTCAAAATCTTTTGTTTGTTTGTACGTATGTAATATCTATCAGTTGTTGACTAATGAATGAAAACTTACCCCCTCAGGAGCTTCTGCAAGTGGAGAAACAACTGCTCCAAGAGGCAAGTGCCACCTGGAAACCAAAGACTGTGAATTTGGAATAGCACCAGTTGTAAGTCTTAGATATCTAGAATCACAATTCATGGGATACATCCCAGCAAAAGAACTCGGTTCCACATCACCGTCCAGTGGTCGTGGCAATGCTTTAGCATCAAGCCCACCATCATAAGATCCAGGAGCAGATCCTAGAGAAAGTGAGCTGAAATCTTCTACCAAACCTGGTGTAACTCCTGTAGGCGGCGCGGAGCCGCCTACATATGATGCAACTGGCGGAACTTGTCCATAACCACCTTGATGAGAAGAAAAAGGAGCAGGTATGGCGGGCTGAGGTAGAGCATAACCGCCTTGATTATAAAGTGGTGGTGGTGGAGGACTTATTGTGCTACTTTGCATACCTGGATAACCAGGGTAAGACGGTCTGGTTGAAGATGGTGGTGGCTGGATGTTTGGTCCAGAAGCAGAATATGGAGGATTATTGCTAGAAGAAACAGTGTACAAGCTTTGAGGTGGAGATCCCATTGGTACAGATGGAACATGGGTGGAAGGAGGTGGTCTCATTGATGGTGGCAACATGGGTTGGCCCACATTGGAAGTTTGTGACACAGGTGGTTGAGATGTTTGAGGAAACTGTGGAGCTGAGAAACGCTGGGGAGGTCCTGTAGTTGGTGGGCCATATGAAGGAGCGGGCCTACCTGGTTGCATGGGTCTAAAACGAGGAGTCCCGGATCCAGCTGGGGGCCCTGGAGAAGAAAATGGAGATGAATTTGGCATAGCAGGAGCTGATGTTGGCCTGAAAGCAGGGAGCTGTGATCCAACCATGGGACGAGATGAACCAATGGGCATGTTGGTTTGGGGAGCTGCAAAAGGTGTACTAGTAGGCCCTTGATGAAAATTTGGACGGTTAGGATTTTCAGTCCCCATTGCTTGAATTTATCTCCTGTATCACGTTCTTGCTATGCTTTCATAAATAATCTGCAACAAAATGCAATTCCAAGCATGTCATTTTTCGGATGCAGCCCAAAATTAACATGATCTTGTTAAAGAAGGATGATATGAAAGTAATATAGTGTACGTATGTAACACACAGCACAGGTAAAGCGTGTCTAGGTAAAAACGTAAATGAACTTACCGTTATGTGCAAGAAAGAAACTAGAAAAAAATGTGGCTATATGCATACATATGTGGCGTATTGATTAAAAAAATATATGGTTAAAAAATTAAGGGCTACAATAAGCGAGCAGCTAGCCAAACTTAGCATAAACCATTTACAAATATTACAATTGATGTTCAAGCATATAGGCCACTAAGCTAAAAAAATATGCATTCATCCATTTCCAGAATAATATGCAATTTAGTAAAACTTACAGTCCATGGTGCTTGTTCAGGAATTCAAATATAATAAGTGAGCATATAGAAAATATTATCATGCAAAAACAAACTCTAGCAGATAAAGATTTCGGACAAGTCATTTCTTGGATCACTAACATTCAAAATTTACCACATGTAACAAGAGATAGTCACTTACTTTGTGGCGTTACACAATTTACCAATAGCCTTAACGAGAATTACCTTTTTATCCATTGCAATCATAAGGGGTTTAATTGCATGATCAATGTGGTTCAAAAGCTACAAACATTCCTAAAGGTGAAATTTAAGCCATAAAACATATAACTGCAGACTTTGATAATAATATTCAACTTAGCACAACATATATTATTATTATTATTCAAAGTTTAACATATATTATTATTATTATTATTATTATAATTATTATTAGCTTTTATATAGCTGTTAAACTGTGATCTTATTATTAATATTATTATAATTAGTAGTAGTTTTTATATAACTGTTAAACTTTAATTTCCTTTATTTTGCTTCATACACATGTACTTAGAGCCGAGGGTCTCTCTGGAAGCCACCTCTTTATTCCTTTGGATAGAGGTACGGTGTGCCTACATCCCACCCTCCCCAGACCCTACTTATAGCTTTGCTGTCGGTGGGATTTTACTGGGCATGATTGATTGATTGATTGATTCAACTTAGCACAACCTAAACCTATGAGTATAATAATCAATCAATCAATCAGTAGTCATGGCAGTCATTAAACAATTAAACAGCTAAATCAAATACACTTGAACTACTACTATCAATCACTTAAACACACTACCGATGAAATCAAATTAGAAGTCAATACACCTGATCTTCACCGAGAAAACCTAATTCATACAAATTAAACCAATTGCAACCAACCGAAACCCTAGCAATTATACAGTAATCACGAAATTGATGACGATTGGGTGATGTAGGCAACCTGAATAACCTGATCTGAGGAGATCTAACAGGACCGGAGTTGTACGAAGGCGGCAGCGGCCGGCAAACGACGGTCAGTGACGGTGATGTGTGCGTCAAGAAACAACCAATTTTATTTAGCTCTCTCCACAGTCCAGACCAGATTTTTATTATTATTAATAATAATAATATAAAATGAGAAAGAAACTGTATATGATACAAGGAACGTAATTGTACTTTTAGGTGTATGGTTATGACTCCGAGCTCGAATCAATTAAAAGCATGAAATCAGCCGAGTACTTTCGAGGCCGAGTCTCAATTGAGGCCTGTATGGTTATCGAGACTCAAGTTTGTGCCTTGTATTAGAAGCTCGTTTAGGTACATTGAGTTTTAATGAGTCTTTGTGTATTATTAAGTTTTACCTATATTAGATATCTATGTATTAAATTAACACTTCACAACCGAGTTCAAGTTGAGCTTAGGCTTGGTCTCAAAATCATATTAAACTAACAATAAAAAATAGATAAGAACAAATTAAATAATAATAATAAATGAGTCCAGCTCGAGCTTGAAAAACAACTTACGAGCTGAGCTCGAGCTCAAGTCCTCGTAAGCCAAAACGAGTCAAGCTCAACTCAACTCATTTACACCCTCAATTTTTTAAACCGCCTCTACCGATCTTATTTTCATTGATGAGTTATAAGACTCAAAACCATACAATAAAATGACATGCAAACGTGTTGAACAAGAGGGTTAATACCATATAAGAAGAAACTAATTAACCTAATGTTGTGTATCTAAGTGTTTTAGACATGCCTTTGAATCGTATTGAACACTTAAGACTGAAACATTATGATGGTGGATAATTCAAAAAAACAACAAACAAGCAAACACCATGATAACAAAAGCGTAGAATATGTAATAAAAACAACAAACTAAAACTTAATCACAATGTTTCAATCGGTGGTTAACAATTGATGGTTATACAATTATAGTTGTTGGCATTAATTATATAAGTGAGAAACCCTTAGCATAAATTCTCTCATTTAAGTAAGTTGCTACTGACAACTAGTTATCACCGATTGTTAGTTACCACTAACTGTCATTTACCATTGATGGGTCAAGTTGCCAATGATTAGTAGTAACTTGTATAGTTAATATTAATAATTATCATTGGTAGTCGGTTAAAACTGATGGTCAAACTGACAGCTCGTTGACTCCAACACTTCAGCTTGTGGGCTAATTGTGTATGTCCGCTTAGCTATCACACTTTTTATTTAGTAGTTCATTTCCTCTACCATAATTACCACACAAGTCCTTTTTCTCTACAAATTTTTTTTGGACATGCTCAAATGACCAAACATGACCAGAGTTCAATAAAATTATATATTTATAAGCTATAACTTTCTAAAAGAAAAAGAAGAACAGAAGTGAAATTTGATGCTTTACTTGTGTTTATTTTAATGAACAAATCACTTAGAAGTAAACTAACAAGTTACTACGCATTAATAAATGTACAAAAATTTAACATGTTATAATTTAACAATTATTAAGCCATTGTGACAAGTTACTAAGTCATTAATCATTATAAGAAATGAGGTGACAGAAACAACTCCAAAGGTATATCACATCAATACTTGCACGCTGTAGAACACGAGTGTAACAAAACCCCTTTATGTTGTATCTAATCTTAACCAACCCTAATATCTTCAAATTACACCTGCATAGCTTTATTACTTTGGAATTAAGAAATTATTAGAGTTTGTGATTGTGATTGGAATATGATCATTAATATAGTTAGGGCTGAACCGAAACCGGACAATGCCTTGTTCACGTTCGTCCGTTAAGGTTTTATCTAATGGACTGAGTTCATATTCGGGCCTTTAGAAATGAACCTGCTCATGAACAGTTCACGAACACAAACGAAGCAATGTTTTATTTGATTTTGCTAACCGAGAATGGACAATGTCAATGGTCTGGTCCGGCTACCAATTTTGTTTTTTTTAACATTTATATTTATATGTTGAGTTTGCATGTAGATTAGTCACATAATAGTCATATATATTTTTGTTTTATAGTTAATACTTTTTGCTTAATTCTAAATTATAAGATTAGAATAGTATTAAAAACCTTCAATGAACAAACCAAACAAACATAAACGGACGTAAACGCACACTTTATCAAACGTTCACTAACACAACTGAACGAACATGGCCTATGTTCATGTTCGTTCATTTAGTTAATCAAACAAAATTCCTTGTTCATGTTCATTAAACGAACGGACATAAACGAACGTTTTGCCAAACAGTTCGCCGGGCGTTCGGTTCGTTTACAGCTTAAAATCTGATAAATGCTTATCTGTAAAAGTGAGTTAGGTTCATAGTTGGATCCCAAACCTTGGTCTTTCATTACTGACCTGTTCAAATCAACAACTGCAACTAATAGAATACTACAATAGGGGAAATTTGATATGGATAATGAGAAAATTTATTTGAATGCTACCCCTGCAGGCCCGTAAAGCTCAAATTATTTTGCTAAAGGTCACAAATTATCTCATTTGTCAACTTTTACTGATGATTAGGTGTTAGTGACTTTGAAATGTTCATGAAATAGAAACTTATGCGGTTTTTATAAGATGATGGATATAGTTCATGCCTAAAAGCTACCAGACATGCAAAAGTCAAAAACTGCTATCCAAAGAACATGATTTGTTTACCAAGTTTTGGGATGTAGTAAACTAATCATGTTTGGCAGCGAAAAAAGTTGAGTGCATGCTGTAAAAACTGTAATTTCTGTGCGTTCATTAACGAACACAAACAAGCATAATCGAACAAATGAACATATTTAATTTGAAAGATAAAAATCAACATTCTTAACTTAAAGCGTTAGACATAATCACCGAAAACAATATAAAGTTAAGTACTTGACATAGTAATCATAAACATAGTTATCACGGAATGATGTCTAAAAGGATATAAGTTCCAAATGAGACACAAGCTTGAAATTCTTTATCTCTAATTCATCATTTCTGTTTCATCCTGAGATTATGAATAAACAAAGTACAAGTTAGATAAAACATGTAAAAAAATGAAGTTATGTCTTCCAGTAATAAATAAAAGTTATTAAATTCTGATAGGAAATTATGAAGTAAAAAGCTTACATAGCAGACACATACTCATGTGATAAATAGAATATTTACAATAACAATTATTAATTTGTGACAGGAAATAGAGGAGAAAGAAGCTTACCTGAAATAAAGAAGCTTGTAACAACAGGAAATACAAGCTTGTAACAAAAAGAAAAACAAAAAAAAAAAAAAAAAGTTTACAAATTACAATACAAATGGGAAACATAAAAACTTACAACGATAACAGGAAATCAAAGATTGAAATCTAACACTCTTAACAGTACATACAAAGATGAAGGCTGGCGGAGGCCCTAACCGTGGAACTTAACGCCCTAATCGAGGATTTTTAAAATATAAACATTTCAAAATGTTGAGTGATAAACTTAAAACTAAAGGTTAAAAAGATAATTTTTTTAATGACTGGACCTTAATTCACAAACACAACTGAATGAACGTGACATGTGTTCTTGTTCGTTCATTTATTTAATTAAACGGAATTCATGATTCATATTCGTTCAAGAACGAACATAAACAAGCTTCCCGTCGAACGATAAACACACACACACACACCCCGACGGCCTGACGCACACAACTAGCGATACTTATAAAGAATGACAACTTAACACCCTATACTTATAATAATGAATGACAACATAACACCCGCCCACACATTCACACACACAAATACACACACAATTAAATCCACCCTTTAATATAGCTAAGAAATGGTCTATCTGGTACTGGTATCAACTTCACAATCCAACTAATGGGCCATGACACGGCTGCAATTGCTATACAAATTCCCCACTGACCCCAGTTCAGTTTCTCTGTATCTGCAAAATCCTTTAGCACCTCCACCATCACTATCTGAAGAATAACTGTCACTCCAATGATCCCGATAAACAACCGATTCTTATGAAGACCTTCAAACACATTCTGCTTCTCCAGCTTCCTCGAGTTGAATTCATTAAACACTTGACAAAACACAAATGTGTTGAAGATAATAGTATTCTTTACTCGCTCATCCACATCAAATATCGACTTACCTTTAAACTGAAACGTCAACAAAACGGTTATCTGGTATAAAGATTGTGCCAACAGGTTCCTCCACATAATATTTGTTATAAGTGGTGCAACTCGCCCGACTGGCGGGTGATTCATGAGTTCTTTAGTGGGCCGTTCTGTAGCAAGTGCTAGAGCACCTAAAGTGTCCATAATTAAGTTAACCCACAATAACTGAACCGCGGTTAATGGGACATCACCAGCTGAAACAGCTGCAACAAAGTTAATAACAAGAGCTGCAACGTTTACCGTAAGTTGAAACTGAATGAACTTTTGGATGTTGTTGTACACACATCGGCCCCAACGTAACACAGTGGCAACCGACGCGAAGTCATCATCTAAAATAACAATATCTGAGCTCTCTTTAGCCACCTCGGTCCCTTGAATCCCCATAGAAAGCCCGATATCGGCTTCTTTTAGAGCTGGTGCATCGTTTGTACCGTCACCTGTGACTGCAACCACATGACCTTTTTTCTTTAAACACTGAACCATTAGTAGCTTGTCAAATGGAGACGATCTTGCCATTACTTTGATATTATCGACTAGTTCCATACGTTCTTCGTCTGTAAAGTTTCGAAATTGTTCACCTTCGATTACTTCGCCTTTGTTGACTTGTTGGCCCAGTTTAAGTATCCCGCATTCTGTGGCTATGGCTTTTGCTGTGAAAACATTGTCTCCTGTTATCATCTTGATATCGACCCTGGCCGACCTACATGTGTCAATTGCCTCTTTTGCCCCTGGTCGACACGGATCTTTGATCCCGATTATACCGAGTAAAGTCAAACCATCTTCGCTTAATGTACTGTCTTCCTTATGAGCAAACGCGATGCATCTGAGGCTGCTTGCAGCCATTCCTTGTATTATATTCTCAAACTGTGTCTTCTCTTCTTGATTTATCGGCTTTTTGATCCCGTGTTTCTGATAATAGTTTGAACACATTGCTAGCACCATTTCTGCTGCTCCTTTCCAGTGAGCATGCATGGTGTTATCTTTTTTGTTCATAACCGAAACACCACTTCGTTTCTTCTTCGAATTGAAGGTTTCCACATGAACAATGGTAGAATCTTGTTTCAGTTTCTCCATATCCATACCCAAATTTGTCACAGCCCATGAAAGTATAGCCTTTTCTGTAGGACTACCCGAATATTCGGTTCCTGTAACAGATTTGTAAACGCTTCCGGTCGTGTTTAACCCGACCCCTTGATGGTAAAGTTCAAGAACTTTCGGGTCAATCACATTAGAAGAATCTCCTTCAATGAGATCAAAACCAAGCCAAAACTTTGTAACTTTCATTTGATTCATGGTTAACGTCCCGGTTTTATCAGTGCATATAACCGTGGCAGACCCCATGGTTTCACAGGCGGATAACTTTCTAACCATGGCTTGATCCACCATCATTCTCTTCATGGAATAAGCAAGAGTGAGTGTGACGGCTAGCGGAAGGCCTTCAGGGATCGCCACCACAACAATCGTCACTGCAGCTGCGAAAATGCGCGTTACCGAGTTAAGTATCTCATTCGTACTCGTGCGTTTCCCGTTATACTCGCGTCTCCCATCCTCGTCTTCCGTGTTCCCAGTGAAGTATCGTACTAACATAACTACAAGAACGAGAAAAGCGACTGCGAGTCCAACTTTCCCAATCGAGGAAGTTAGTTTATTAAGGCGGGCTTGTAATGGTGTTTGCTCATCAGAATCACCGGTTATTGAGCTCATCATCTTCCCCCACGCGGTGTTCATCCCGACTGATACCACGAGCATTTTACCATGCCCATCAGCTACTTTTGAGCCCGAGAATAAAAACGGATGCCTGACGGCATCAATGTCTATATGATCACTCTCACCGGTCATGCTCGATTCATCAACTAGCAAAGAATGCCCGTCTATAAACAGCCCGTCTGCAGCAATCTGATCTCCTATGTTAAGAACTACAACATCGCCCACAACGACGTCGAATATGGAAATCTCTTGCCTCCTTCCTTCACGTATAACGTCTATTTTAATATTATTGCTTATTTTAGACAGACTGTCAAACTGTTTTTCCTGTCGGAAGTTACTAACCGCCGACACAATAATAACTAGAATAACTGCTACGAAGATACTCCCGCCTTCGTACCAGCCTTCCTTAGCTCCTTCCTCTTTAATACCAAAGCCTAAAGAAAGGACCGCGCATGCTAGCAATATAATTATGGTGGTGTCCTTAAACGCCTCCACGATAAAATAAACGAGCCCTTTAAGGGGCGGTTTTTGGTACGTATTCGAACCAAATGTGATCTTTCTTTCTTCGATATCATTCGTGATAATCCCATCATCAAGAGTGGTGTGAAGAGATTTAGCTAAGCCCGTGACACCCTTAAATGTGCTGAGGAGTTCAACATCTTTGCTTTTGACCAAGTTGGCGAGTTCAGTCGAGTCAATGCTCGAAAACCGTTGACTATGATCAACAGGATTGGCTACCGGTGGGATGATATTAAGAGCGGTGTACGATGGAGATGCTACTATCTCGGTGATCGCGTGTCGCTTAAGGTTCTTGGAAAGTTTGGAAATGGATAGCATTGTGTTTGAGAAGTAGATGGAGAAGTAAGCTAGGCGCCATCTTTTTTGAGCTTTAGTGAGTGTTAATGTGCTTATGTTATATACCAATGTTCCAATGTCACATTGTGAAGGTGTTTCATGAGCACCCATGTTTTAAACTCTTTCAAAAGAGACAAAAATATTGTCAGTGTAGATAGATTGGAAGGAAAGATTGTCATTCGAGTGGTTCCAGGTTGCATCCTCTTATAGAAGTAAGATCTTGACATTACTAGGAAATTGCTAGGAACCTGCTTTAAGGAGACTTGTATTTTATAATTTGGTATTGAAATTAAAATCGGTCTTTATTAGTTGTTTTAAAATTAATAATAAATACGAGAGTGGATTGTGTTTAATTGGTCGTCTATATATACATCAACAATACGTGGTGTTGTCTTTATTTAAATAATATGGTTGAATCCAGACATATAAATATGCAATGGAGCTAAAGAGTTCTGTTTAAAATCAAACTGCCGCCTTCCCATTATGATGTCGGCCATAAGAAGCCACCTTAAGAGTTAATCGACAAGTGTCTGTGTTGATATTTGATAAATGATAATAGAAAATGGTTAATTTAGCGATTTATGTATACTTAATAAAGGGAAATTCAACAAATGGTTCCTATGGTTTAATCGTTTTTACAAGTTTGGTCATCAAATCTTAAAACTTGCTAATTTAGGACAGACATTTTCGAGAGAGTTGCACGTTTAGTCCATGCGGTCAATCGCAATTAGTTTTAACGGAAAAGTCATGTCACCTTCGATGAACATTATCACCTTCGAGCAAAAGGAATTTGCTTTTGAAAATTGATAAATATACCCTCACTTAACCCTACAAGCTAACTAGGATTGATGACGGCGACTACACATGCAACCCTTTCACAAATGTTTCAACCTAGTTTGTAGGTTTTAAAATATATGGACCAAACTTGTAAAATGATTAAATCATAACCATTTAGGCAATTTTCTCTTAATTAAATTACTTATAAAGATGAGAAATAAAGCGTTAAGAGAAACTCGGTAAAAAAACTAAAAATCTAGCCTTTGCCAATGAGGTTTAGCTCATGGAGGAAAAGTGGAGATTTGGGGTGGAAGCGAAAAGGTCTCAAGTTCGAATCTGATCCCAACTGGGCTTTATCATGATGGGCCATCAAGAGTTCAGGCGACGGGTTTTCCCCGGAATAGGAGATGGTGGTCCTGGGCCACCCAACGTTATATGCGATCACGGGCGTATTGAAGGATTAATCTTAAATTATTAGTAAAGTTAAAGGTTTATTGTTAAGTTATAATTTAGTTATTTGAATTGTAGTAAGTTTAGGAAAGGTCTTGGCTTGGAAAGAAAGTTGAGTGATTGTCTTGGAGAGCAAGTTAAGTAGATCTATAAATAAGGTCTAGATTGTTAGTTTTATTAGAGAGAGCCAAGAGAGAATCAAGAGAGGTCTCTTCAACATCTACGTTTGATAAGTTCGTGAAGTTCATTTGTTAAGTTCGTTGGATTATATGAAAAGAGTCAAGGGTTCACCCAAATATCTCGTGTTAGTTTGTTTGATAAGTTCGTTTGATATGATTGTTTGATCTGTCTGGGCCAACACGTATGTGGTCACTTTTTGCCATTGGCTTACCCTAGGTAGTTGGACTTTATTAGTTGGTCGTTAAACAAAAAAATTCTTGCCTTTGAATATCCGTGGGAAACAGTTCCAAATAAGTTGGAGTAAAGCATCTTTAGGCTACTTGATGTTTAAGTTACCCCATTGAATGGTCTTTTGCTTTTGCGTGAAGCATGCCGATAATGACGTGGTTAACTTTTGACAAAGAAAAGAGGCTTGCAAGAAAGCATGGTAATGGATACGCCTATATAAATTGTGCAAATTCAGTTTTTAATTGAAGAAAAAAAAATCTTAATTTTCAACTTGACCGGTTATCGTATATAGTTAACATGAACTCTTATTTGTCTTCGCTGAGAATGAGCTCTACTTGTTTATTCAATGAATTAACCATGTACATACAAAATACATGAAATCGTAAATTTGTAAAATGCTGATATTTGGGTTGTGCATTGGTTTTCTTTTCAAGTTATTTGGTTTGATTCGATTTTCAATTTCAACCGTGAAAGTCAAATAATTATTTTTCAATAATTTTTTTTAATCTTTATATGTTATTGAATTGCTTTGGGTTAAATACCATTGGGCTAAGAATGTAAATACATTCGGCTAAATGACAAAATTGAAAACCGAATTACCAATTTGGTTTTGGTTTTAAAACAGAACAGGAAGTCAAATACGTAATTTGGTTTAGTTTTAATCAGTTGCAGATTGGTTTTTGGTTTCAGATCAAAAATGAATACTCCTGCTTGATATCGCTAAAACGCTTTACCAGTCAAGTACTTCAAGTTATACCCGAGCCTCAATTGAATGTCTATTCAAGTTGCACTATTTTGAAGTGAAAACATCATACAAAATACTTTAAACAATTTTAATGGTTGTTAGATAGCCTAACCAAATGCCGTTCAACAAAAGAGAGCTTAACTAAAATTAATGTTTAAACCATTACTACACTATAATTTTTGGACACAGTGTTGCTATTTTTGGAAAAAAAAATAACCTTTGCATGCGACTTTGACTATTACATTGTCATTGTTTGATATGCAATCAAACGTGTAAAGCAATTTTAAATTTCATAGAAGGTTGATGCAAAATTGCTAAAGAGTTTAACGAACAAAATCAAACTTTGGTGAGTCGATTAAATTACGTGTGGTTAGTGACGTTATGTTTATTACCTAAGGTCCAAGACGTTGTAGTAGTCGAGTAGGTTAATCAGATTTGAATTAGAATATTTGTTGGCTTTGGTACCAAAAGAAAATATAACAAGTGTCATATTAATAAGGACTAAAATGTTGGAAGACCAAATGAGTAATTGCTTAGTTTTTTCTTGGTATTATCATTATTATTGATACGAAGTCTTTGTCTAAATAAATGCGTTGAGAAATGGCAGACGTATAGAACTTTTAAATTCCCAAAATACTCTTCAAAGAAAGACATTCCATATTTGTCCCCTATAGTTTTTGTTTCTAGAATCATCCTCAACCTATCGCGTCTAGGCCTGTTCACGAGCCGAGCCGAGCCCGAGCCAAGGCAAGCTCAAGCTCGGCTCGATATTCAATCGAGCTGACTCGGCTCGAGCTCGAGCTCGAGCTCTTAATCGAGCAAAAAATTTGAGCTCAAGCTCGGCTCGGTTCGATTTAGCTCGAGTTTACCTTTAATAATAAAAATTATATGCAACCATCAAACTAAACTAAATAAATATGACGTTGCGATCAACACCAACCAAATACAAACTAAATAAATACGTCTAATAACACCATCAAAAACAAAATATGTTCAACAAGTCTAAACCAAACCAAATACAAAATTAAGCAGAGAAGTATTATCTATGAGCGACGGCCGATGGCGGAGGGGTATGAGCGGCGGCCGGCGGCGGAGTTGAACATGAGCGGCTAGGGTTACTTTGGAAAATGGAACGTATACTGATTATTGAGTGTTTGAACTATGAAGTCTCATCTCTCAGTTACTCAGTATATGGAATTATGAATATGGACTATGGAGTGAGAAAGGAAATTGGACTGGAATAAAGGAAAGCCCATGTGTTAAAATAATTGGGCTCGACAACTATATGCATATATGTATATATATATATATAATAAATTAAAATACAATAGTTCGAGCCAATCGAGCGAGCTCGAGTCGAGCCGGGGCTAGCTTAGGCTCTGCTCGTTTAGAAATCGAGTCGAGCTAGGCTCGGCTCGTTTACAATCGAGCCGATTTCGAGCGAGCTTTCTCCGAGCTTTTTTCGAGCGAGCTTCGGGCCGTGAGCTTTTTGAACAGCCTTAATCGCGTCGCCGACAACGTATTAGCAAACCAATTATAAAAAGACGTGTGCCCGGAATCAGTCGGCGATGTGTTATTCAGACTATCCCGTCGTCGATGGTATGTTGCTCCCAACCTATCACATCGTCAGACTACTCTTTAATTATATCTAGTCCCCCCCCCATGTTAGTAGTAAATCTACTACTAACATAAGGCGAAGATGAGGTGACCTACTAAAATAAGGTGAAGACGACGTGATCTACTACTAACATAATATGGGAACGGCTAGATATAATTAAAGAGCAGCCCAACGACGCGATAGGTTGGGGACAATAGACCACCGATGACGAGATAGCCTGGAAAACACATCGCCGATGACTAATTCTAGTCACGCGTTATTCTGTGATTGGTTTGCTAGCACATCACCGGAAATATCAAATAGGTCTCCGACAACACGATAGGTTGGGAACAACTCTGAAAACAAAATTAGAGAGGACAAATATGAATATTAAGGAGACATTTTAAGAAGTTTCCCTCTTTGAGTTTATCTCGAGAGAATTTGTTTATGCATGATGGTAACTTCATTTGTTTTAAGAGATTAAATGAAAAAAATGGAAAAGTAATTTTGAAATATCTGTAACTATATTTTAATATATGTAATTGCTATTGGTCAAAACGTAATCGAAATTGGTAGAGTTACCTAGTAGCTGATGTTTGGGGAAATATGAAGATTAATTGGTAATATTGGTGACGAAACATTGACAGCTTATGTTGCTGGGTTTAAAGCAAAAATAAATGAGTCTCTTCCAATTTTTTGTTAGAACAAAAAGGAACCTATTTTAAATCGAAAACGTTCTTGACACCGGGTGGTAGTTGTTAAGACAACCACTCCTGAGGTGTGCACATTTTTTGATACTAATGCTAAAGTTTTAAAGAAGTTTGTAAAATTAGAACTTACTTAGCTTATCTGATTGTTTTAGCATGCATGTCAGATTGATTTCAAGTTAAGACGTTGATGATCTCTTGGCTGCTATAAGCTACCCACACTCTAAATACTCGCATTCCATTTAAGAATGTTCCTTGAATTTGATTTTTGTTCGTTTTAAATTTTGGATTGTTAAAATATTTTGTTGCTACGACTTTTAATTTATTCCAATTTGAAATACTATGTTTAGAATATTGTTAACGGCAAGGTCTCACGGGTTTGGAGTCTTACATAACTCTAGAAAGTATCATAATCACAATCACTTCTATAAGATTTTGCATTGACGTATGGTACACCTAAACCTAATATTTATAAGTCTCACCAAAATGTATTAATAGACAAAAATCACACACGTAAAATTTATACTATTTGTTCATGATAGGACCTGAACTCTCACCGCTTAGAAGAAGCATCTTTATAACACATTGGTACTATTAGAAAGCGCGACATGTGAGATTGTGGGTGGTATGAAATTAAACATGTGAAAAACAATGAAAAAAGTATATGGTTTGGTAGGCGTGGGACTAGAAAGGATTTGGGTAAAAAAAGGGTGTCTGAGTCTCCGAGATCGATTTGTCATTATCCCTGCTTCCAATACAAATATTTTAACAAAACCGTCCATGTCGTATATAAAGTTAAAATTACAACAAAACAAAAAAAGAAGAAAAAAGAAAAACAGTTTACAACTTCACATTATCAAACTTATCGTTCTTCACAAAAATACGAAATTGCCTAAAGAGGAAATTACAAAAAGTATAAAATGCATTCCCGTGGTTTGTCTAAATTTGCGTTTTTAGTTTAATAGTTTCAAATTTGCAATTTGCGTCCCTTTGGTTTCATTTCACTTGCAATTAAACCCGGATTCATTAATCTCGTTAAGCCTGGTCGTTAAACCCATCAGCGTGCCCTTCACGTGATGAGCAACTTTGTCCTTTTTCTCCCATAATAAACTCGATCCTAATTCGCAAGCCCCCTCATGTGAGGAGTAAAAAGGACAAAATTGTCCCTCACGTGAAGGGCACGATAATGAGTTTAACGACCAGACTTAACGAGATTAGTGGATTCGGGTTTGATTGCAAGTGAGATGAAACCACATGGACGAAAATCACAAATTTGAAACTATTCGACTAAAACAGCAGATTTGGACAAATCACATTGACGAAAACCGTAGTTCACACTTACAAAAATATCCATATTAATTATATAAAGGGTGCTTGGTTTAGGCCAAGTCAGGGGCGGACCTACATAGTAGCCGTCGGGGTCCCGGGACACCAATGTTTTTTAAAATTTATTTAGAAGCGATATAGAAAATTTTTGAAGGACCCCATATAAATTAACACTTGGACCCCATATCAATATTACCATTCTAGTCTGGTGGAAACCCCCTTCCAATACCACACGAATGACCTGAGTTCGAGCCTTGCTCTTTCCCGTTTTTTTATGTATTTCGTTTTTTAAAAATTTACTTTATATTAGTTTTAGTTTTGACTTTTGGCCCATGGGTTTTAACATATCCCAACCCAACTCATCAGACGTAACACCCTCCACACACATCTCAACCCCACTGCTTATCCCTAACTCACGCCTCTCTCAGTTTTTCCGGCCAGCCTCCGCCCATCTCCGCCCATATCCGCCAGCCTCCGCCTCACTCCAGCCACCGTTCACCCCTCTTTGGTCTTATAAGTCTTTGTTTCCTCTGATTTTGTCTCAAACTAAAGGTAATTTTAGGGCTAATTAGTTGATTGATTTTATATATAATTATACACTTATACTCATGTTGGTTATTGTATGTTGTATATTGTTGTTAGATTGTGACTTAGTTTTCTTAAAAACTTGAACTTTAGGGTTAATTATGCAAGAATCATTGAAAAGAAAGTTTGAGCCCTCGTCTTCTTCAAGTAATACATCTAAGAAAATTGATTTGGAAGACCTTCCATAAGATTACGTTCATGTTTTTCGGGTATGAATTAAAAGTGTATGTTTCATCTAGTTTCTAATTTAGATTCTTTCTACTTACTCGTTTCCAATGACACCATAGTTCCGTGTTTTATTATGTTCCTCGCCTCGACCCGACCCGAATAACGACCGACCCGAAAAATTTTGTAAACCGAAAAATTGGGACCCCATCGACAAAAAATCCTGGGTCCGCCACTGGGCCAAGTTACACTTTTAGGTATACGTTAGGTTTTTTAGTTTCAATTTTACAACATGTTTATTGTCTAATACTCGCTTAAAGCATTTACATCTTATACATTTTTTAAAACCCACGTTAATCTCTAAATTTTATCTGTCTTTCAAAAAAATAAATAAATAAATAAAGACTTTTACATGTCATTTCTCATATCTATCTATCTTTTTTTTATTTTTTATTTGTGAACGGCTAACACCTCAGAACCCCCCCCACCCCCCCTTGAAGTTACTTTTGACTAATTTTCGCTCCCAGTGAGATTCGAACCCCTGACCACCCACAGGATGGAAATCTTAAGGAAAACCTTCCTAACCACTTCACCAGAAGGGGAATGGCTCATATCTATCTATCTAATTAATATTCAATTTAATAGTATTTATATATTATTATTTGGTCACACTTTCGCCTTCCATCCATTCACAATTACAAAACATGAGGTTTGAGGGATGTCAAATGAATAGTGGCTCCCTGAGCAGAGAGGTCTGACTCACAGCTGACACCTACTAAATCACCTTACTTAATAATTAATATCGATTCCCTCTTCTTTAGGTTCATTGATAACTTGTCCTCTTTATTGTTATTAAGCATCTCTGACATATAATACATTCCACAAATTGTTCTTATTCGATAATTGCTTTGTACCCTTGATAGCATACGTGATCATTACTTGATTAGTTAATTTTGTTGCAAAATATGCAACTTTGTTAATCAAGTATACTTGATAATGATTAATGACAATGAGGAACCGAGTATAGTAAGCGAATAAGTGCTAACAAGTTTAACCGCCAACTAATAAGCTCTTTCACTAAGAGTTGTGACGTTTCTGCAAAATGTTGTGACGTTTCTGCAGTTGTAATAGATTAAATATTTGGCTATTTTTTGTACACGCTTTTCTCATGACATAATTTCCATACTTGAATTTTGTTTTCTTTCATGCTATCATATTAAAATTGTTAAAATTTGAAGAGTTACCAAAATACTTATATCCGAAATATTAATAGATTACCAAACTATAAAACCAACCAACGTGTGAATTAACGGGTAAAGATGTTGAAATTTCATTTTACATTGGTTGTTTGCCCAATAGAAATATATTATTATAACTTTAATGGTATTATTTTTCAAAATTAAGAAATGACCAAGACATACTAATCTATATCTATACTATATATAAAGCATGAGTGAGTGACCTCTTAAATTTTAAGAGGTATCAAACTCAATGCTTTATGTACTACACCCAATGCATCAAAAACATAAAAATTAAGGGTAACAAAGTCTTTGCATTTCTTTAAAATATTATAACTTTGGTCCCTCAACTTCACTATTTTTTTGTAAATTTAGATAATAGTTACACATATGCCTCCTAATTCAAAACCAACTACCCCTCGATTTTTTAACGGCCATATCTTTTCACACGTTAATATTTTTCTTAAAATAACTGCATCATAAAAACGAGTATTTTATTCTCTTTAATTTGAGTATGATATTGCTATAGTTTTTTAGTTTTAAAAAGTTAACATGTTACGCAATTACCGTTTAGAACTGATAACAGGTCAAGTCGGTTGATCTTGGGTCATTTATAAAAGTGGATTAGGGTCAGAACAAGTCGATACAAGAAAAATGGTTAATTTGGTTCGGGTTCGAGTAGATAGGGGCCATGTCAGACCGATGTTGAGTCGGAACGGGTTTATGGCCAAACGGGTTGGTTTACAAAAGTGATTTATTTGAAACTGTATATTTCGGGGTTTGCTTCTTAATTTTCGTCACTGGTTACGCATATGTCGTTTTTTACATGTACCGGGGCCGATAAACGCGTGTTCACGATCACGTAACGTACATAACCAAATCTTGATAAGTGCTCAACATAGCGCCCTGCACCGGCAATCGTTATGAATTGCACGCGTGGTGTTGGTTAAGCATGTTTTAATGTCAATAACGTGCATTCCGGGCCGGTTACGCGTGTCCAATCTTCGATTACACGCAACTGGCTTTGCACGAGTTACGTGCCAAATTCCAGGCTACGTGCACACTGTCATCAGATGACGTATGTACTGACACATACTATACGTTCAATGTCGAGTTGCGTGCACACCCCGCTGCATTGCGCGGACACTCCAATAGTCACTTAATTAAATATCACAACAAGAAAAGATCCGGAGCATGTTCTATTTTTCCAAAGATGATTAACGCATGCACCGAAACTACTTTTTTTCTTCTTCTTTCTTTATATGTGTTTCTTTTGCTTTTGATGGTTATTGAATATTTTAATGTTATATAGTTTAAAACCATGTAGGAAGGGGCTTTGGTGGTCTTAGGATTGTCTTTGAGAATTTAAATATCCTGGTGGAACCAAAATAAGAAGGCTCGTAGGCCTTAACGTGTGATGAAATATATAAGCTAATTTTAAAAATGATATTGACTAGATAACAATGAAAACAACAAGAATATATAGTAATAAAATCAAACATCGTAATATCTAACGGCTGACTGATGATTCGTGAAACTCTCATAGCATATTTGACAGCAAACTGTTTGATCACCTCTTCGTAGTTTATATTAACCAAGATTTTGTTCTCGATAGCTATCATCCTCAATTTATCAAGTCTGGGACATTGTGATCGTACGTAAGAATTCAATAAATTTGGAAAACTTCTTTCTGCAGAAGTCATAATGATTGGAATAGTGAACAATATTCTATATGCAATTCTTGTATTTGGGAAATTGTCGATCTTCACCAAAGAATGACTGGTTTGGAAATTTGGAATTCAGTTGGCCATAACGGCGTATATTTTTGTTTGTTTAACTCCTAGCTTCTGAACCCGTGTATACACGTGATTTGTCAAATGATAAAAATAATTAGGGCCCGTTATTCGAAAAACATAAACAAAATTAAAGGTTAAAAATAAAATGAAATAAATAAGGTTCATTTTTAAAATGACTCGTACAAAATTTTTTGAATGGTGATTATAAAGGTTGCATTTACACACTTTTGAATAATGAAAAAAAAATATATTCAACTATGTTATAACTAAAATGATAAAATGATTTTGACTCATGGTTCATAGATAGCTAGTATGAATAAGAAGAGAGATTTGGAATTATGAGGAAAAATTAGGCTAGTGAATGTATGCTTGACACTTAAGCTTGAACATTTTCATTTATTAGTAAAGTTGGACATGATTATTATTATTTTTTATTTTAATTTTAGTTTAGGCCTAATAGCTTAAATGGATTAATACAAGAAAGTAATGAATTCAATATGTAATAAGATTATTAAGATCTATACCTATTTTATATAAAAAAAATTTACAGGTCTAGCTTGTCGGGCTTGGGTCAGTCCTGTTTGGTCTACTAGACAAACTTTTAAATGTATTAACCTAACTAAACGAAACCAACACGGTTTTGGTTTTCAGTTCACTAAATTATATTTTTTTGGTATTGAATATGGTAAGTCTGCCCCCTCAATTCCAACCTGGGATGCAATTTTAGTCCACAATAAACTCGTCAGAATCGAAACGAAAAGTTCCTACTAATGACTGGAAAAAATTGCACAAATCGGGCTCGCTAATTGGACATATGACGTGCTGTCACATAGACATTATCGAAAGAAAAGGCCAAGACATTAACTTAAACAAACTAGATCCAAGTTCCACACTTCTAAGTGGTTCTAACTTGATGCGAATATAATTAAAAAGAAAAGTGTTAATTAGTCAAGTTACTTATACTTCAATCTAGCAATAAATTCTTCTATGGCTTGAACTTTTGTCAATAGTATAGGTAGTGATTGGCTATAAATGTAGACTTTTGGCTTAGAAGAATTTAAGGGTGTGACCGTTAACCGTTTTCGTGTTTATCTTCATTTTTCTGTTTAGCTTATTATTTTTGAGAATAAATATAACCACCCTACAATGTCGCTACTCACTAGTGACTTCACCATTCACCAATGAAAAAGTATACTACCAGAGACCATCACAACTCAAAACTTAGAGGAGGATAACATGTGTCTGTACCTTATGAGCATCACTTTATAAGCTCACAGAAAAGTCTAATCTTAACGAACTATCACATTGAAACAGGAATAAATTTAATGCTAAATTACACGGATGGTCCTTGTGGTCTGGTCCAAAATTTGGATTTCGTCCCTGAACTTTAAAAGTTAAGGACACCAACCTTTTTGGACTATGGATGAAAGAGATAAAGGCTGGTCAAGAATAGATCTGTAACTTTCAAGTTCAGAGACGAAATCCAGAGATTCGGACCAAACCGAAGGGACCATCTGTGTAATTGACTCTCAATTTAACTTTGAAAGTTGAAACAGGAAGCTTTAATTCTTTACATGGTGTTTACATGCAGCCTACTGCTTTTTAAAAAAGCCAGAAAGAAGGATTTACACTTGTCTTGCTGCAAGATGGTCAACATAAAAGTCAACTCTACACTTCAACTAGAAAATGCAAATCTAACCACAATAAACCTAAAAACCTACTGTATGAAAAAAGTTTCAATAAGTGCCTGTCTATCCAATACTATTTCTATGAAACTATATGCTTCAATAATACAGAAGAAAGTTTTAAATGGGAACACTAAGCAGGTTATGTGTACCTCAGCAAGAAAGAGTCATAATGGTTATGTTTTATAGTATTCACTAGAACTTTACATGTAACTTCATCTCTAGAGAATATGAGCAATGCAACAGTATTTAACATTTTGGTCCAAGAAGAAGCAAAATCAGGGAACTACTAGGTAATTTCTTCTTTTTCTATAATATGGTAGACATGCAAGTCGTCTCTTAATTCCAGCCAAAAATGCAAATCATAATCACAATAACCCCACTGTCAAAAGCAACAAGAAAAAGGCTCCTCTTTCAACATGCTAAAGTTCCTTTAATTGCTGGCACTATTCTATTTCTATGAAGGTATTTATTACAAGAAAACAACTGCACAAATCAGGCCCACTAATTGGATATGTGTGATTGATACCAGATAGACAATCTAAAACATGTATTGCCAGATGAACGTATTCAAGGGGGTAATGTTATCAGATTTAGTCTTTAAGAAAGAGCTAAACCTCTCATACATGTGACCCAGCTCAGATGTCATTTTCATTCAGTTAAAGATTTTATGGTTTGGTCAAACAACATGTTCTTCAAAATAGTAATAAATTACTCCCACCAAGAAAGACTTTGATGCCCTGAAGAACTAAGGGCATTATCTTTCTTCATGTTCAGTCTTCAGTCCATTAAATTTTAATTTATTCTCTTTTTTGTAACTGTGAGAACTGACAACCCATCACCAGAAACTAGTGGAAGCTGGATTCGAAAATCTTTATAGGTACAAAGAGAGAGATTTTGTTGCATCAACAAAAGAATATTAGAATTGTGAAAAATACTAGATTGGTGTGTATCTAAAATTGAATTCAAGAGAGCTGCACATGAAGCAGGATATGTTAGTTATGATCACAGAAACTGTAATGAATTTGAGTTTTGTAACGATATAGACTATGGGTTTAATTTCAGCCCCTGCATTATTAGCAACACAATGTCTAGAAGATAATGAATGTGTCCCCAACTATTAACATCAGCACCAGAATACACAAACTAACTGGAAACCTAGAAGCCCACTTGAGTGAAGTACGCGTTAATAATAAATAACATCATGGAACATTTCTAACTTCAACAGAACCCACCAATGTCTATGCATGTGTTTTCGAAGTCTCATTAATAATCAATGACAGCATGACAAGAATTTCCACCAATCAAAAACACCTATGTCTAGGGGTTGCTTTTCTCTGTCTCATACTATTCCACAACTCATCCCAAATCCTAGAAAATTCTTGCACATCATACAACGGAATTTGTATTTTATTTGGGTAGTTGAATCTAATAATATCAAGACATAAGCTTAAGCAAACTACCTCTAGACTTCAAAGTTCTTGTTCAAATCTGCTGTCTATTGAATTAAAAAGATACTGTTAATTGGTCAGGGTGCTTATTCTTCAACCTAATAACTGATTTTTTACAATAGGAATGACCAGCGATTGATTATGAGAGTAGAACTATTGGCTTGGAAGAAACAAGGGCATGATAATAGTTTTCATTTCCATGTCCCATTTTTTCTTTCTTTCTGTCTTTCTTTCTTTCTTTCTTTCTCTTTTAAGAATTATGTAAACATAAAACTATAAAAGTATAAATATAAACCACCCTAAAATGTCCCACCAATGAAGAAGTATACTAACAAGTACCAGAGACTGCCACAGCTCAAAACTTATGACAGGATAAGAATATCCAGTGTTTTTCATTTAAAAGGTCACGATAAATTCATCGAAAACATATATACCTATGGCATAAACAAGAAACCTAAAACCCTACTGCACCCACAAGTTTCATTCAGTGCATGTCTACCCGATCCTATTTCTATGAAGCTACTTGCTGCAATAATACAGAAGAAAATTTTGCATAAATAGGAGCCACTCAGAAGACTATGTGAACCTCAACAAGAAAAAATCAGAATGTTTCTATATTATTATATACACTATAGTTTACATGTAATTCACAAGCTTAACCATGTGTCTAGAAGTATTAGTCATGGACTTAAAGAACACTTAAACCAAACCTGTATAGAGTAAAATCTTGACATGGCTATGGCAAAAGATAATAAGTTGTGACATTGAAAACGATATCGATATAATGGAAGGAGAAACCAATTAACAATCAGTTGAAACAAAGCTTACTAATTAATCTTCAAAATTGCTTCTCCAGTAGATCACTGTCTCTCACAATACTGAATCCAATTCTCGACTAATTAATCTACACAACTCAACACCACCAATACTCTTTTTCCGCAAAACAAACCCTAGAAACCAACTCTGAAACACACTTCTCCGCTTTCTCTGTCTACCTTTTCTTTGGGGAATTATGTATCCATAAACTAAATATAACCCACCCTACAATGTCACTAGTCACTTCATCAATGAAAAAGTCTACCACCAGACCATCACAACTCAAATCTTATAAGAGGATAAAAAACATCTAGTGCTTTTAAATTATTCAACAAAAGTGATGTGTGTACCTTAGAATACAGGTTAAAATGTCACAGAAAAGTTTAATGTTTAACGAATTATCATTAGCAATAGAGTCATGGGAAACATATATGGCTATAGCACAAACGGGAACATTAACTTTCAAAGTTGAGACAGGAAACCTTAATTAGTGCTTTTTTAAAACAGCCAGAAAGAAGGAACTATATATTGGGCGATTTCTTGTCTTGCTGCATTATGGTCAACAAAATAGTCATCTCTATATTGCATCTAAATAATGCACATTCTAACCACAATAAACCTCGAATCCCACTGTACCGTAAGTCTCAATAAGTGCCCATCTGCTCGATACTACTTCTATGAAGCCACTAGCCGCAATAATGCAGAAGAAAATTTTACATAAATAGAATGTATGAAGTAGGCTATGTGTACTTGACAAGAAAGAGTCATAATATTCTGTTTATTGTATTCACTAGAACTTTACATTTAACTTCATATCTTTAGACTATTTACTATGCAATAGTATTTAGCATTTTGGTCGAAGAAGCAAAAGGAGGAAATCACTACATGACTTCTTCATTTTCTAGAATATGGTAAGACATGAAAGTCGTCTCTCAAAGATAACCAGAAATGCAAATTATAATCACAATAACCCCACTGTCAGAAGCAGAATGGAAAGTTTCCTCCTTCAAAATGTTCAAGTTCCCTCTAATGGCTGGTATTAGTCTATAAGGCACTAGTCTATAAAGCTATTTATGGCAAGAAAAAATTGCACACGCCGGGCCCACTAATTGAATATATGACGCAATGAGATTGTAGTCCTCTTGAAGGTTTCGATTGGATCACCTGTATAAAACAATCAAGTGTTGCAAAGTGCATGTGAAGGACATGTGTAATTCAGTTCAGCTGATGGATTTCTTTCTTAATTTGAGTAAGTGTATCCCATATCATCAAGACTAGAGAAAAAGGTCAAGACATGGCCAATGGCCCTAAACAAACTTGGTCTTGGATTTTAGAGCTTGTTCTAAATTAAAAGGCTGTCGATTTAGCTACAAAGACACTTAACTAGTCAAGGCATTTATTCTTCAATCTAGAAAAAAAATTTCTCCTCAAACAACTGATTTCTATCACTAGGAATGAGTCAAATGACTAGTGACTGATTACGAGAGTAGGACTTTTGGTTTGAAAGAAACAAGGGCGTGGTAGTTCTCTTTAATTTCTCTCTTTTAAAATTATATAACACAAAATATATATTAACCACCCTAAGATGTCATTCACCAACAAAAAAGTAGACTACTAGAGACCGTTACAGCGAAAATTTTTGCAGGAGGATAACAACATACAGTGCTTTTTTGTTTAAAAGGTCAGAGAAAGTTTAAATTTTCAACAAATTATCATCAAAAATAGATTTGTGAAGAACATATACGCCTATTGCATAAACTGGTACATATATTTAACTTTCAAAGTTAAAACAGGAAGCTTTAATTCTTAACTAGTACTTTCAAGCAGTATACTGCTTTTAAAACAACCAGAGAGAAGAATTTACAAGCAGGGTAATTTCTATGAAGCTACTTGCTACAATAATACAGGAGATTTTTTTACATAAAGGGGACCTACTCAGAAGACTGTGTGAACCTCAACAAGGAGTCATGAATCATGATGTTTCTATATTATTGTATTCACTAGAGCTTTACATGTAATTTCACAAGCTTAATTATAGTCATGAACTAACAACTTAGACCAAACTGTACAGAGTAGAATTATAATAGAAGGAAAATGTGAAAAACCATAAAAGGTATAGAGATGACAAAGTGGTATCAAAGACATCCAAATGATGACACAGAAAAGAAATTTGTAAGATTCTAAGAATCAAAACTAGTGTTATGTTGAGACTAATAACTAATTCATTTCTAGTGAAAGTAAATTGTGATGTGAAGGTGTTTAAGCAGAAAGATTAGTGGATTACTAAGAATATTAATTATTAAAGTTAAAACTTTACTAAAGTGAATACTGTTACAACTCTATGCAGGCAAGATAGAGAAACTTTGGAGTAATTCAAAATATAAGCAAGTCAAATCATTGTTGTTTTCAGCATGGATCGTATCCCAACTCTAAGTGGCATTTTGCTGGTTCCAAGCCAAAACACTGACTGACTAGGACCCATACAAGTTATGACATTAGCATCTAAAGAGATAACATTGTTTGCCAAAATAATAACCTTTTCTTTTGGGGGATGAATGACTTAAAGATTTTGGAATACATTCAGTTTACAAGCAAGGTTATACTTATGCAAAGTATTACTTATATCTTGGGCATTCAGGGTGTATAGATATATTCAATCATATCAATTTCACGTTTATATACAAATTGGAACACATGGTTTACGTAAAAGATTTTAAATTTATATCAGTGTTGTTTGATGATGTCAATATATCAATCAAGAAAAACGAATCACATTACAAAAATCTATTCTAACAAATTAACAATCAGTGAGTTAATAAACAAAACATACCACTTCCTCTTCAACTCTGTTTATCCAGCAGCTCACTCCCTCGCACAATCCCGAACCCGATCCTCGCCTTAACCCGCGCCCACGACCCTTCCAATCTCCCCAACTCAACACCTTTCACCCTCCTCCCTCCAAACCAAACCCTAGACACCACCTCCACAACACTCTTCCTCACTCTCTCATCCTCACAACCTCTAACCACCACCCGAGCATCCCGAAACGCCGGCCAACACTTATCCTCCGCAAACTTCAAACATTTCACCCTCGAAGCCTCCAAACACTCCGCCATTTCCCGCTCTTCACACTTTTCCCGCTCAATTAAATCCTCTTCTTTACCTATACCTAGGGTTTGTTTCCACCACGGCGGTGCACAGTTTTTCGATGCGGTGACGCTACAACCGATCCGAACACCGGACTCGCATTGTTGGATGATGTTTGATTCACACGATTTATATGCCGATGCCCATGAATTAGGGTTTTGGAAACTGAGGACGAGTGAATCGTCTTCTCCGGATGGTGTGGGGTGGCGGAGGAGTGATTAGGGTTGCCGCCGGTGAGTAGTCGTCCGGATTTGTGGACATTGTTATTAGGTTATCGGCCACCGTATGCGGTGGCGATACTGCCGGAATAATTAGTTAGTTACAAGTGAGAATTATTTACGCCGTCACCCTTAATATTTGGATAAATATCTAGATAGGTCCTCTATTGTATTATTATTTACGTAGTCGAACCAAACTGATACTTGTTGGAAATCATGCCCCAGTGATCACACGAGAACATACAATTTGAATAACTCGTTCGACTATTTTCTTTGTTACCGAGTCAAACTCAAATTCTAACATTTTATACTCTATCAAGATTATTCCTTCATTATTGACTAGAAATTTACAATTATAGGGTCACTCCTCTTGTCTTTGTTTTTTTGTGTTTTTGTTTTTTCAATTCGGTTTCTATCCGATTTGAGCCGAACTTGACGGGAGGCCGACTATACTCTTACCAATCTGAGGACAATTAAAGAAATTATAAAAGAGGTTTAGTTGTTAGATGTGTTTTACGTGGGTTTGTATTTTCAAAAGATTTAAAACTTATGTATGTATGTATGTATGTATGTGTAAGGGTAGGATTTGCATTAGAAGAATTTGGATTTATTAATAGTTTCGTGTTGCACAACTCTAATTTATATGTTCAAAGTAAATAGTTTGATTTCAATTTGTTCCAGATGGACATAACATATATATTAAAATGACGAAAGTGACTAAAACTAGCCTATGAATGAAAAACAAGCTTGAAAACGATTAGTGGATAAAGGAAGAATGAAAATTTGGAAGCTCGACATTTTCGGTCCAACTAGATACCAAGTTCTGACTGGGTAATCGATTCATCTCAGAGCATTTATATATGATTCCTTGTATTTATTCATATGATTGAACTAATAATATACACTTTTCTTTAAGTTATGTACATAATAAATGTTATTTCATGTTAATTATTTAATATGGGTATTGAAATGATTAAAATATTAAGGTGAAAAAGAGTTAAAAGGTGCAATTAAGTTGAACATGAGATGCTTTAAATCGATGAATTAAAGTTATGAAACCTTAAATTTAGGAAAAGAATATTGAAGTATTGTGCTTGCATTTTATCTCTGAAATCAAATCAAGTGCAAATAATTAAAAAAAAAATTTGTGAAGGTGGATAATGGATTTGATTAAATCTTTCTAGTTGGGCTCAACTTCTACACTTAGTTATATTGGGCCCAATTTGATTGGGCTGCATTAGCAAATCGAGTGGCTGTAGTTAGAGGTGCATAAATTGGGTTTTTCTAATACCCGGGTACGGGTATGAAACCGGTTTCGGGTATGATCGAGTATTGGAAAATCGGGTAGGGTTCGGGTACGGTATTGACGAGAAAAAACTCAACCTTATGTACCCGGGTAGGGTATAATCGGGTTCAGGTATTGGAACCGGGTACGGCCGGGTATTAATACCCGGTTTTGAATTTGTAAATTATTTATTCATTTTTAAGTTTGTTTAAAATTTAAATGTGCTTCGTAATTTATGAAAATAATTAAACTATATTACAAAAACTATAAATCCACTTAAATACAAATTATTTACTTAATAATATGCATTTTAAAAAAACTTAAATATAAAAGTTGTGAAGTAAACATAAAAATATACTATAAAAACACATGTATTATTTTGGGTATTAGAAAACTGTTATCGGGTATCGGGTATAACCGGGTATGGGTATGGGGTATGACCGGTTTCGGGTATTTACGGGTATAAATCGGGTACGGTTCCGGGTACGGGTATTGAGCTCAAAACGCATACCCTATCCATACCCTACGAGTAGGGTCGTTTCCGGTTTCGGGTATAGAATACCCGGGTATAAATGAAACTGGTTCCGGGTATTTTTTTCGAGTCCGGTTCCGGGTACGGGTTTTTTGTGCACCTCTAGCTGCAGCCTGCAATAGCATTCGTTTTGTTATGTTCTCTATTGCGATTATTTTAGGTTTTTAACTATTTTAACGTACTAGTTATTTTATTTTTCTAAACTTATATAATATACAATATATTTGATTTATTAATTAACACGTTACAACCTAGATCATTCTGACAAACTGATCGCCCTTTCGCTTGAAAAACATAGATGACTCGGCCTACCCACCCATGAAGACATCCACAAATAAAAATCCGCTCAACAAAATATTTCAAACGAGACTCAAACCAACAAGTTAAAAGAAAAGTCATAAAATTATCGTTAGGGGAATTGGTTTTTGATGACTTAAGAGTTGATATCATTGGGTATCAATACCATATTTCAGATTAAAAAACTTCCCATCGGACCCTGGTTCTTTAACATAATTTATTTAACTTTCCCTTCTCTATATTAATAAAATAATTCATTTTGTTCTCTGTTTAATAATATTTAATTTTATTATTTTGAACATTTATAATAGACAAGTTACAAAAACAAAGATGACTACGTACACCTACAAACGAATGGATAAAAATAAAATCTCCCACAGATTCTTACAAGTCAACGGGCTAAAGCTTCACGTCGCTGAGCTCGGCTCCGAGTCGTCTCCAGCCGTTATATTCCTTCACGGGTTCCCGGACATATGGTACACTTGCAGTGGCGGATCCAGGAATTTTTTTCGGGTGGTGCACTACTTACTTATAGACGCTTCAATTTCAAAGAGTGACATAAAAAAATTCCGGGTCGGTTTGAGGTTCGGGTCGGTTCGATGGTTCGGGCAAAGTTCATTACACAATAAAAATACAATAAATAACAATTAACAAGAACAAGTAATACGTACACCTACAAACGAATGGATAAAAATAAAATCTCCCACAGATTCTTACAAGTCAACGGGCTAAAGCTTCACGTCGCTGAGCTCGGCTCCGAGTCGTCTCCAGCCGTTATATTCCTTCACGGGTTCCCGGAGATATGGTACACTTGCAGTGGTGGATCCAGGAATTTTTTTCGGGTGGTGCACTACTTACTTATAGACGCTTCAATTTCAAAGAGTCTGACATAAAAAAATTCCGGGTCGGTTTGAGGTTCGGGTCGGTTCGATGGTTCGGGCAAAGTTCATTACACAATAAAAATACAATAAATAACAATTAACAAGAACAAGTAATTAGCATTTAACAAATGAATGTGAACATACCTTTAAAGTGGGAAGATTCGAGATTTCGAGCTTTGTAGAAGGCTGAAGGCAGAGCCGCAGAGCTCTCTGGAGTGTGGATGGCCGGAAAAAGAGAGCGCCGGCGGGCAGCAGCGGTGGGCGGTGGTCGGACTGTCGGAGAACAGGTCAGCGGCTGTGTGTGCGCGCGTGACTCTTGAGAGGGCGGCTGTGGATATGTGGTAACTGGTAAAAAGTTAAAACCCTAATATGATATAACATATAAGGTAATAACGCTTAGTTAAAAAAAATAAAAAAACCAACAGTTCCAAAAAAACGCAGCAAGTCCGGATCGAATTCGCGACCTCACCTGTACAAAAACAAATCTTTACCAGCCGACCAGCGAGCATACTTGAGGTTAGAGTGGTTCCTTCCTAATTTATAAGATGGTTCCTATAATATTTTCTATATAAAAGCACACTATTATTTCGAAACTCAGGTGGTTCCGGGGAACCACCCCCTTTCTATATAAATCCGCCCCTGTACACTTGGCGCCACCAGATGATCGCGGTCGCAAACGCTGGTTTCAGAGCCATTGCCCCCGATTACAGAGGTTTCGGACTATCCGATCCTCCAGCACAACCCGAGAAAGCTTTGTACGATGACTTTGTCAATGATATTGTTTCTATTCTTGAGTATCTAAACATTCCCAAGGTACGTGTTTTCGAGTTGCTCAGTCTCATTAGAAATCCAGAAGTTGATATGTCAAATTTGATTAATGGTTTGTGAATTGTGATTATGATGGATGATTTGGTGGAAGATCACTGTTTTTTTATATGTTAATCGATTCAAAACGAACATAAAGGAACAGACATAAACAAACGAACATACACTAAGAAAACGAACATGTTGTTGTTCGTTCGTTTGTTAATCGACTACCCTGGCTTGGTTCTAAAAGTCAATTGGATATATGGGTTCAAATGTATATCTAAAGTACAATTGTATAAACGTAAATGAACATCCATAAGTGAACATAAATAAGCGTATGTAAATGAACGAGCATTAATGAATGTTTTTGAACATGCATCTGTTCATGTTCGTTCGTTTAATTAAAGTAACAACATATTTAGTCATGTTTGTTCGTTTATTAAATACACAAATATAATCAATCTTTCTCACTGAACGTTCGATTCATTTACCATTTTAAGTTTATTTTTCAAAAGTTTCACTTGAACTTATTTAACATTGATTTAACCAGTGGCAGATCCACGAATTTTTTCAGGTGATGCACAACTTTTATATGATTCAATTTCATAGAGTCGGGTATAAAAAATTCCGGGTCGTTTGAGGTTCAGGTCGGTTCGATGGTTCGGATAATGAAAGCAAGGCTTCAACTGAAAACTCTTCATCAGAATCTTCATTTACTAAATGCATGTTCAAACCCTTGAACCCAATCGGAAGCAACGTTAACGTGTTCTTTTACAGCTCTGATCTAACATATGTCTTGATTATGTTGTTTGGGTTTGAAATCAAGACCGTAGTTGGTTGACTTTTTTGCAGTGATCGTGCTCTTAGTTGGGACAGATACAAACCCGAGTTCACAACTGTTTGGAAGCTTCTCATTGACATTAGGATGAAGTTAATAGTCTTTTAATAGTCTTTCACCTGCCCTTAATCCAATTACTGCATTTATGGCCATCATCTAGCTTTATTTGCTTGCAAGAAATAACATTATTCGACCATACCACTTTACTCTAAGATTATTAAGTTGGGATATCGCTTCTACTTTCTTGCAGATCACTAACTTAAAGCAACTGGCAAAGAAAGGCAAAAAATTATAACCAAAGCTTACATAATCATTGAACCAGCCGCCTTACCGGTCCACTGGTTATTTTAATAACCAGATGGTGATTTCGGAGAACGGCTGACGGGGACGAGGGGTCAGGGGAGATAGCAGGCGCCGTTGTGTCTGTGTGTTTTTACTAAATGGGCTGTGCAGCAGTTACTTAAAAAAAAGTTCAAAAATTTATTTGGAAATCCGGAATCGAACCTGTGACCTTCATGTTACAAAACCAACACCTTACCAGCTGGACTAGCATTTCTAATGTTTATAGGATGGTTCCTTTCTAATTTAAAAGGTTGTTCCTCTAATATTTTCTATATACAAATACACTATTATTTCGAAACTCGGGTGGTTCCGAGGAACCACTCATTTAAGCTATAGATCCGCCCCTGGATTTAACATTGATTAAATTTGTGTGAACATTCCTAGGTTTGTGTGGTTGCTAAAGATTTTGGAGCATGGGTTGCCTACTCATTCGTCCTTCTTCACCAAGAGAAAATTGAAGGAATTGTAACAATTGGCATGGCATTTATGCCACCAGCTGCCTACAAGCCTCATTTTGCCCTCCCTAAAGGCTTCTATGTTCTAAGATGGCAGGTACACACTTGGCTTACATATTATGCTTATTGTTTATATGTATTAAAATATTAACATCAGGAACCCGGAAGAGCTGAAGCTGATTTTGGTCGTTTCGATGTTAAAACCGTGGTGAGAAACATCTACATCTTGTTTTCTGGAAGTGAAATGCCGATAGCCGATGAAAACGAAGAGATAATGGATTTGGTCAAACCGTCGACTCCTCTACCCTCTTGGTTTACTGAGGAGGATCTTGCAACCTATGCTGCTTTATATGAGAAGTCTGGATTTCAAACTGCCCTCCAAGTATATAGGTAATTGTAGAGGTAGGGTACCAAAAAGACTCAAATACCCTTCAGTACCACCCGCGGGTTACAGAAAATCCTCTTATAAGCCACTCGCGGGACACATGGGCCACCCGCATATCACGAATGACGAGGAACATCCTCATAACACACGCGGAAGCATCCTGGCATCCTCAAAAGCCATCCGCAGGACAGGATATCTGTCCGCCTAAATATCCGGAAGACAATGCCAGCGGATAGCTGTCATCACTCAAATACTTTCTAGAAGAAGGCTCAGGATTCTTACTTGGGGAATACGTGACTGAACAACCAATAAATAAAGGACACCTGGCCAGTTTGTTATAACCGTGCACATGGCCAGGGTGCAATCCATCCTATCACTGGGCGACGTGTGTCCAGGTTGTTATACCCATGCACATGGGACGTATAGCTCAACCTATCACAAGAGGACATGCGTCCAAGCAGTTATCAAAGATCTTCTGGAATAGGACAGCTGGCCAGTCATCTTCCTACATTCTTCGGCTATAAATACCTTGTCAAACGGTATGAGGTATTCATTCACTCACTTGCATTTTTGACTACACTAAGTCTATTTACTTCAGTACTTTCCCATTTACGAACGTTACTGATTCTCACGCCGGAGGGTGGTTACAGGAAGACCCCCCCATCTTGTCCTTCTTGTAACGAGACTCACGGTGTCTGTTTTGCAGGTTCCGGTCACTGGACTTTGGGAAGTTTTACTCATATCTTAGTTGTGATTATCGTACTTTACCCGGTAGACTCATTGGATCCAGGACCCATACCAGGGGATTGGATCCGTGTTTCTTCATTGGCGCCAACCGTTTTTGGTGTTAGAACAGCAATAATTTTCGTTGATTTTCCGGTTCGTTTGATATGAGTAACCTTCTTGAACGGCCGACGGGAACCCCTGCACCAGATTCACGTGTAACTAACACAGAAGCACCTCCGGGTCTTAGTGTTTTTGCACGGATTACGACTCCAAGTGGCCGTACTCTTGAACGTGTTACAGCTCCGGGGTCACGAATCACTGAGGTAACACCTGGGGGTTTTACCCTAGAAAATGTTACAGCATCAACCGGGCTCACTCCCACAAACATGGGACGTGCCTTGGCACCGGAAGGTTCTAATTTGGGTCAAAAACGAATTATGGAAGAAACTCGCCGAACACGACCAGAATTGGATTTGGAAAATGATTCAGGTGATTCTGGTACGGCGAGATCTCATCAACGTAATTCTAGATCCAGAGGAACGTTAACCCCTGAAGAGTGGTTCCATGTGCAACAACAAAGTTTGATGGCTGAATACGAGCGTAAAAAACGTAACGAACGACTTCACGCTCGCACTTTGGATTACAATATGTATACCGGGGATAGTAGGATGAGCTCACAGGCGAGAAGCAGTCGTCCGCATGACATAGCCCGCCACACCGAGTACCATAGCAATGCTGAACGAGACTTCACCAAACCATATCGCCCCGCAGCCTTCGCCGAAAAATCAAAGTTCATAGCAAGCATTGCCACAACGCCTTTTCCTGTCAATGCTAAAATACCTACATCGGTAGGTAAATACAATGGTATGACTGATCCAAGTGATCATCTCCAGAACTTTGTGATGGTAGGTGGTGTTAGTGGTTGGACACTCCCCTATTGGTGTCACATGTTTGCATTGACACTAACAGGGGCAGCAAGAGAATGGTTTGAAAAGTTACCTGACGGTGAAATTTCTAGCTGGGACGATTTGGTGAAGAAATTTTCTCAACAGTTCAGTCAACAGAAGAAACATACTCGAGACCAATCAGAAATTTTAGATGTCGTTCGTCGCGATAACGAGTCTATAGAAGATTTTATCACCAGGTTTAATGATGAGAGCCTGAACATTGGTGGAATTAGTAAAGACATGCTTCGCGGTTCCTTCCGCAAGAACGTCAAATGTGATGATTTAGTCCGCACACTTACTGGCAGAGATGAAATGCCAAAAGAGTGGGACGATCTCATGACTGCTGCAAAGGTGTATGCGAACACTGAGAAAACGTTGAGAAGTGGTAATTCAAAACAAAAATTTAAGGTCGAGTTTCAAAATCCAAGACCAAATAGACAGGTGAAAGGCCCTATCTGGTCAAGACTTCAGCCAAGTACGGAAGCACCAAAACCATTTGATGCACGATCCCTCATAGGAAACAAGAACAAAACGGGACCCTCAAACCGAGGTCCCAACAGTTGGACTCCTCTCTCAAAGACTCCCGCCGAGATCCTAACCACAGAAAATGTAAATTTCAAAAAACCACAGCCATTAACGAGAAGGTCATTCTTGGATGCCACGAAGCATTGTTCGTATCATGACGACATTGGTCATAATACGAATGAATGTAGAACCTTAAAAAGTGAAATTGAGGCAGCTGTGAAGTCTGGAAAACTCAAGCATTTAGTGAAAAATGGGAAACCTGATAATGGTAAAGCTCCCGCACGGGATATCCAGGGTCCAAGTAAAAAGCAAGTCAGAGATTTAAACGTCCATATGATACAAGGCGGGCACGATACAAGGAAAAAGAGGAAGGAGTCCGATGATGAGGAATGGAAGAACGAGCCAGTGATTTTTCCTCAAGTCAAGGGGGGGCCCGAATAACAAAAACCCTTTGATCATCACTGCCCAATTCGGACACTACCGTTCCCAATACGTTTTCTTCGACACTGGCAGTACATCAGACATTATGTACGAACAATGCTTTGAGCAGCTTGACGAAGAGGATAAAGAAAGATTGAAACCATTCACGCTTCGGTATCCGGGTTTGGAGGAGAAATAATGCATCTGCGGGGTGTAATTTCATTCCCAGTTACCCTGAGTGATGGAATTCGTTCTAGGACCGAGGAGGTCGAGTTTCTAGTCTTACCAGCAACGTCAAAACATAACATTATTCTGGGATTTCAATGCTCATCTGTCCACGGCACATGGTGCAGTAGGAGTTCCAACTTGTACCGGCATCGCAATAATTTATGTTAACCGACACTGCTTTGCAACCGAGAGCTCAAAACCTACAAGATTCCAAAATAGTCTCTGAGAACCGAACCGGAAAAATGGGTTTTGAACAAAAAATTTCCGGATCAAACTGTAACAATAGGACCTGCTATTTCTGATATAGTACGGACTTTCTTGAAACAGTTATTATCAAAAAATATTGATGTGTTCGCATGGCAACCCGCGGACATGACTGGTGTCCCGCGGAACATCGCGGAGCACAAATTAAGGGTGAACCCGTTGTTTACGCCTATTGTTCAAAAACAACGTAAGATGGGTCCGGAACAAACAAAAGCAATGAATGAGCAAGTCCAGGACCTCTTACAAGCTGAAATCATCCGTCTGATCCGGTATCAAACTTGGGTCGCCAATCCAGTTATCGTTCCCAAAAGTAATGGGACATGGCGGATGTGTATAGATTTCAAGGATCTAAACAAAGCATGTCCTAAGGATTGCTATCCCCTGCCAGAAATAGATCTCAAGGTTGATGCTGTGGCACCATTCAAATTCAAAGGCTTCCTAGATGCCTAAAAAGGTTATCATCAGATCCGCATGGCAGCAGGAGATGAAGACAAGACAACATTCCGTACCGATCAAGGCACCTTTTGTTACAAAATGATGCCTTTCGGACTAAAGAATGCGGGAGCCACAGATCAACGATTAATGGATATAGCGTTTAAAGATCAGATTGGCCGAAATTTAGAAGTGTATATGGATGATCTCGTAATAAAAAGCATTGAGGAAGACCAGATGTTGAGAGATATTGAAGAGACGTTTGAAACTCTGAAGAGCATCAACATGAAGTTGAATCCGGCCAAGTGTTCATTTGGAATGGAAGAGGGAAAGTTTCTGGGAGTGATTGTCACGGATGCGGGCCTCAAAGCTAACCCAGATAAAGTTCAAGCTGTGGCCGCATGCCTTCCCCATCTTCCCTCAAGGAAGTTCAGACACTCAATGGCCGACTGGTTGCTTTGAATCATTTTTTGGCAAATCATGCAGCCAAGTCTCATCCTTTCATCTCAAATTTAAGGTATTTCCTCAAGAAGGCACAATTTAAATGGACCGCGGAAGCGGAACAAGATTTTTTGGAGGTTAAAAGATGTTTGATGGAATTGCCCACGTTGACAGCACCCCAAGCGGGAGAACCTTTAACGTTGTATCTATCAGCTTTCGACATTGCCATTGGGGATGTTCTTCTGACATATCGCAAGAATGTTCAAACACCGATCTACTACGTCAGCAGAACATTATCAGACCCCGAAACAAGATATTCCATGCTGGAAAAACTTGTTTTGGCACTAGTATATGCTGCCCGACATCTGCGCATGTACTTTCAAGGGCACCCCATCAATGTTTTAACTGGATATAAGCTCAAAAATGTTCTCAGCAAGCCTGAATTGTCTGGACGACTGGCCAAGTGGGCCATCGAGCTAGGTGAACACGCAATAGAGTACAAACCTATGCCAGCAATCAAATGGCAGGTGCTTGCGGACTTCGTGACAGAGGTCCTGCATCACAAAGAAAAAGAATGTTTGATCGAGCAACAACCCCAAGCACCTCCGGAATCAGGACATATTTGGTCCTTATTTACGGATTGAGCTTCAAGCAGTGAGGGATGTGGCGCAGGCCTCAGGCTATTCAATCCTGAAGGCCATGAATTTACATATGCCATAAAGTTGGACTTCAAAAGTACCAACAACGAGGCAGAATATGAAGCTTTCTTGGCAGGCTTACGGATAGCCAAAAAGCTTGGGGTTAAGCATTTGGAAGCTCGAGTGGATTCCATGTTGATCGCGGGACAGATCAATGGCACATATGAAGCAAAAAATGATATCATGGCTTCATATGTGTCACAGGCGAAAGATCTGATGCTCCAATTCTCTTCTTGCTAAGTCATTCATATAAAGAGAAGTGAGAACAAATCGGCGGACGCTCTCAGTAAATTGGCTTCAACAAACTTTGAACATTTTGCCACAGGCATCTGCATCGAAATATTAGATCGCCCGTCTGTTCCGCAACATCAAGTTTTAGTGATCCAAACTGGAGTAGAATCTTGGATGACATCAATTATAACATACTTGTCATCCGGAGCACTTCCGGAAGGTAAAAACGCGGCCAGGAAGATAAAGCACAAAGCCTTGAATTACCAGATTCTCGATGGTGTCTTATACCGACGTTCTTTCCTCGGACCACTATTACGATGTGTGGATGCTGAGGACGCGAACTACTTAATCAGAGAGGTTCACGAAGGCATTTGTGGTCTTCACGCTGGCCCACGTATGGTCATGGCAAAGTTAATGAATGTCGGATATTATTGGCCAGGGATGCACTTGGATGCCGTGAACGAAATCAGAAAGTGCGATTCTTGCCAACAGCATGCCCCTAACACGCTACGACCAAAGAACGAGTTAGTTCCAGTCACTTCAGCTTGGCTGTTACAAAAATGGGCTATTAATATAATGGGACCTTTCCCTGAAGCCCCCGGACGGGTCAAATTCTTAATAGTAACCATCGACTACTTCACAAAGTGGGTTGAGGCTAAACCGGTTGCTTCCATAACAGCAACAAGTATTAATAAATTCCTGTGGGAATTCATCATATGTCGGTTTGGCCTCCCTCTAGAGCTCGTTAGTGACAATGGGACACAATTTACGGACAGTGGGTTACAAGAATGGTTAAAAGAGTTACACATTTCTCAAACCTTCACCTCCGTAGCACACCATCAAGCGAATGGTTAAGTTGAACGAACTAATCGAACCATCAAAGAAGGAATCAAGGCCAGACTAGGAACTAAAAGGACGGGTTGGGTCGACGAATTGCCCTATGTGTTATGGGCTTTCCGCACTTAGAAAAATTCCAGTAATTTCGAAACCCCCTTTAGTTTGACTTATGGCACAGAGGCCATGATTCCGGTTGAAATCGGAATCCCATCCACCAGAGTTCTCATGATTGAAGATAATGATCATGAACTCCGGATGAACCTTAACCTTCTTGAGGAGAGGAGGGAATTGGCATCGATCCGAGAACATAATTATAAACGCCAGTTGCAAAAATATTATAACTATCGGATCCAAAGATGTGAATTCGACGCGGGAGACTTCGTTTTCCGCAGTAATGAAGCCTCAGGGCAAGAGCCTCCGGGCAAGTTGGCCCTACCTGGGAAGGACCTTATAAAATCCAGAAAGTTCTATCTAAAGGTGCCTATAAACTAGAAAGGTTGGACGGGTCGGAGATCCCTAGAACTTGGAATGGGGCCCAACTAAGAAAATGCTACATATAGTCTGTTTTTCTTCCCGCCTGGGTGCCTAGTTGAATACTTACAATTGATGTATTTTTATTTCTTGTAATTCGGCTTATGCCTTTTTTAATAGAAATTTTCTTTTTAGTCACTTATGACTTGTAATCCTTTATTGGCATACAAAAAAGATCCTATACACATTTATATTATGACAAATAAACAAAATGTAGCGGATACAAAGTCAAACCTTCTTTATTTACACAAATGGGATTACAAACAAACAAAAAAAAGATCAAGTTACAAGAACGAAAAAATTCATGGTACAACATCATTATGCTCCACACCCTCGCCTCCCGCATCATCAGCATGTTCGTCATCTTCTCCTTCTTCGTTTTCTTCATCAATATCAAGGAGAATCTTTAGCTGCTGGATGCTATCCTCCTTATCAGCAAGCTCGGATATCTGCTCCGTCAAAGAAAATTTCAAAAAATCAAAGTCCTTTGATTTCTGTTTGAAGATGGCAACAGTATCTTGGCCAGCCAAAACATACTCCTCAGGAAGCTTGGAGTTTAATCCAAACTGATAACCTTCTTGGAAGCCTAGTTGGCGACCGGCCTGTTTAGAAGCTTTGAGAAGGATAGCAACACAATTCCCAAGCCCATCACTAGCCCGGACATCAGCAATGACCTGTCAAAATCATCACGCATAAATAACTCTAAACACTTAGATTATTTGTAGCTAGAATATAATACATACATTGGGAATAGCTTCCGCCAATAGCCATTTTTGATCCGCCTTGGCCCGGACAAGCTCCATCTTGTGACCAGCGCACTCCAAAGCTTGGGCACGATTTTTGGCATTAAGATCAGAAAGACGCTTGTCTTTGGCCGCCGATTCAGCCTGCAGAGCCTCAATCAACTTGGCCTGTTCAGCCATCTTTTTAGCTTGCTCTTCCAGTTGCTTTTGAAGAACAACCGCGTTTTCTTCAGCAGCAGACCGGGCAACTTTCTCCGCCTCCAGAGCCTGGCCGGCTTCTCTAGCTTCGTTTATAGCTTTAAGGGCTTCTTCTTTAGCATCGGAAGCAGAGGCCGCCAACTCATCCCACTGCTCGTTCATCGCCAACCAATCTCTAGTTATCTCTTGGCTGGAGGAAACAGCATTCGCCACATAATAAGAATGGGAGTTCAATAACTCTTGGCGAACACTACGGCGACGACGCTCCCTCTCATCAGGAGGAAGACACTCCCGCAAAAATTCAAAACATACATCTACGTCTCGGAATGTAGAATCCCGATGTAATGTCCAGTGTGGTTGATGGGGGGTGGGATCTTCCTCCTGAGGAGCTGGAGAAGTTTGAGGAGCGTTTGGGAACATGCTCATGCCCCCTTGATCTCTAAAAGAATGAACATAATAAGAAGGCGATCTTTGGGCACACTCAGAAGTGCCAGCCTATTTGTTCTTCAATGGAGAGTCGTCCGCCACCTCAATGGGCTCCTCGGCAGTGTTAGGAGGCGGTGGTGGCGGACGAACAGAAGAATCCTTCAAACCGGAAATACATTCAGAGAGGTTATCAAGGTTCACTGAAAAACATCAGCAAATGAGTTAGAAACATTCCATTCCACAACAATTAACAAGTGAAAAGATATAGCTTACCTAACGAAGGATCGTCAGCGTCAAGTTGATCCAAACGGGCTTCCAAAGCAGTAGGGTTTGTCTTTTTAGATTTCTTCTTCTTCAAGACAATCTTGACAGGATTAGTCTTGAGTTTTCCAGCCGCTTTGAAGACACCCGCCTCACTCGCTTGACGATCACCCTCAGCAGTGACGTCATCAGACGCATGCCTCTTACCTTCTGCAGCATCATCTTGATCCGCCGTTTGGCTAGACGCAGCCCTCTGGCGAGTGAGACCTGCAGATGAGTCCACAGCTCTATTAACATTAGTTGAATAAGCTTCTTCACAAAGTGATGACTCCTCACTAGATGAAAAGAGTACAATCACTCCGATAGAAGTAATAGCAGTTACGGGTCGGGGTTTCAAATGCCCTCACCTTTCTGGATACAATCTTTAACATATGCCTCACCTTTGGCATACATCGCCTCGGAAACTTTATGTTCCGGGCGGAAAGCTGTGGGGAATATAAAATTATAACGGGTGCGCTCAAGGAAAGGCGCATCCCTCTTATCGATCGACCGTCGCATCATCATTCCCCCCTCATGATCCAACAAAGTGCTAAAGGCGGAACCCTCACCTATACAAAGAATAAAACAAGTCAGGCATTGGACGTTCATAATAATAGAGAAACACAGATATCGTACGAAACTTACTCTTGTTGGTCATTTCGTAATACGGTTCCAACTTGGGAAATGGCCACAGACGGCTCATCTTGGCATTCACCATTGCCCCTTCATGAATTGGGCGCAGGGGAGGTGGCGTGGATATCAGCGTCTTATACCACGCCTGCTCCTCATGAGCACTGGCGGGAACCACAGGCATGGGAGCGTCAGCCTTGTGTTTGGTCATCTTGAAGGGAATGACGTCTTCCCGGATCCAGAAAAATTTTGGCTTCCAGCCATGGAGGCTACGGAGCCATTCCATGCCTGTAATCCTCTTCTCGATAGAGGTGAAACTGTACCATCCATCACGAAAGGTTATCTTATAAAAAATGGCAAACATGCCAACAGTCAGTTCTAGGTTATGAGTTTGGCAACAAAATTTGAAATGTCGAATTCTCAACATCCCAAAGGGATGGATCTGGGATAGATGAATCCCATAAGTTGTTAAGATCGATCCGAAAAATTTGGTAATCGGAACCCGGAAGTTCCCCGTGGTAAAATGGTCCACGTAGACAGCCATTTTATTTGGTGGAGGACTAGTGGCAATAGAACCACTAGCAGGACGTTCCGGTTCCCACTCCGTCGTTAATCCGTAAACGTTAACAACATCATTATAATCTTCTTCTTTAAGACAGACGACTACGTCGTTGATGGTGGGGGTATTCTTCTTCTCTTTAGCCATTTCAGGTCCAAGGAAATTAAGAGATCTCAGAAAGTTGCATAAAAGTTTCAAGTATTTGAAAGAAATTATGAAAGTAATAAAGGTTAAATGGAAGTCACAAATACTCTATTTATACTCATCGCAATTAATGCGATTCATAAAGTGACAGAGGAGAGAGAAACCGCGGACCGCCAGATGGTTGACACGTTAGGCGGGAATTTCAAGATAATGCAAACAGGCTGTCACTGGCGTTCTCCACGTCTTGTCAGTTGTCCTCAAAAAGTTTCTCTCTCCGCCACGTCATCATAGTTATCCAACCGTTTAAATATTTCAAAAAAGCTGTAAATTTCAAAAATATCTTTTAAAGATATTTTATCCAAACAGTTGAATGTCCACAAAATTCAAAGAAATTTTCTCATTAATTATTCAAAAGATGATTACAAAATGAGAAAGGAAAATTACAAGTGATAAAAATCTAAGAATATCCTAAGGGTTCGAGCCTGATGGATCTTTTGGAGCCTTCTGCGAAGTATCGTCTGAGGAATCATCCTCAGATTCCTCCCCAAGGTAACTCTTCAAAAGTTGTACGCCGTCGTATACGGAAGCAAACTCTGGAAGCGCATCTTGTAAAGGAAACACTAAAGTGTCATGCTCCTTGACCCTGTCCGCACGATCTTGTTTGACGTTTACACCATATAGCGGATGATCTTAAAATGTGCGGTTGCTTCGAGTATAATTCACTCCTTCATGGAAGCCCGCCACACGCCCAAGCGAAGAAGAGGCAGCCATCACATTGGCAAAGCTATCGTTCAGCTCCTTACTTCCTTTAATGTGGCGGACGACCTGTTGAGACAAAAACATAAGTTCCCAATATCAAAGAATAAGAGTGAAATAATAAACGATAAAGATTAACTTACAGCATCAACTCCCCGAGTAAGGAACCACTAACGGTCATGCTCTGCACGCTCTGCCCGCGCTTGGAATTCCTTCGATTCCGCGATAGTTTCTTCATGAGCTTTGAGGAGCGAGTCATAAGCAGTCTGAATTTCAGCAACACTTTGATCTTTAAGACTGACTTGTTCCTTTTGCAACTTTAGCTCCTCCTCAAGCTCATGAATTCGGGCACCCTGAAGAGCAACTTGATTCTCTAACAAGGAGTTGGTTTCCTGGGCACGGGCTAAATCATCTTTATCCTTCTGAGCCTTGGCCCGATCTGCCTCACGAATAGAATTTTGCCTTTCACAGGCTTCTTTCCATCGTCGAGCAGCGTCCGTGTTACGATCGTTCTCACTCTTGAGGGCGTTCTCCGCGTCAGCTTGTTTCTATATAGCAGTTTGGGCGGCAATACGATGCCCCTCAGCCTCTTTTTTGGCAGCATCAGTGGCCCGCCGAGCCTTTGCCACTTTCCCGCCAAGAGTACGCCACTCACTTAAGACCTCCTGGCTACCGTCCAAAGCATTAGCTAGATGATAAGCTACGTTTGTGTGAAGGTCATGGCTGGAAAGGTCACGTTGAACTGCCATCTCAGCGGGTGGCGTACAGTGTTCAACGAAATCCATACAAGTTCTGGGATGGGAGAACCGAGACCCGTTAGTAATCCCCCATGGAGGGACAAACAATTCATGAGTATCACACAGGCCCGTATCCCCATAGTAACGAGAACCCGAAGGTTTAAGGCGAGCTGGGTTGAAAAAGGCTGTTGGGGAGGAGGCTGAGGAGGAGATTCCTCAGTCCTATAACCCTCCTCATTAACAGCATGATCGTCCTGCTGACCACCAGTACCACCCCCAGCCTCAAAAAGGTAGTTAAAACGATCATCAGCCTCAGACTGGACGTTAGCCCCCTCTATAGTGGCAGTATAAATCGGAGGGGTTAGCACTCTCTCCTCTACCAAGGGTGAGGATGGTTGATCCTCCATGATGATATTGCTAGGAGGAGTCGGAGGCTTATCCTCCACATTCTTCTCTGGAGAAGGAGATGGTTGCCGTTCAGATTGAGGAGTTGGTGTAGGCAACTTCTCAGAGATATCTTCACTAAAGATCAGTGGGTCTACAAAAAACAAAAGCTATCTTTAGCTACACATCTTATGAAAGTATAGTACTTAAAGAAGATTAATATGTACCTTCAACATTGTCAATACGGTCGGCAAGGCTGTATTGTGGCTTTTTATGACGGCGAATTTTTCGTTTCTTCTTCGAAGGTCCCGCCTCAACATCCACAGTCTCGACGCCCGCTTGTCCCGTCTGAGAAACTACAAAAGCTCTCTTTTTCTCCAATTCTGCCAATAAAGACGAGACAGAGGAACGTTTAAGAATATCCTCATCAGAATCCTTCTCTTCTTGAGAGGCAGAAAAATCAGGAGAATCGCCACCGTCATCACCGGTGGATAAGATGGCGATCATTCCGTCGGAATTAATAGCATTAAGAAGAGGAGGGTTTAAAACATACGCACCTGTTTCGAAGGTGGCATCCGAAGTGATAGGCTCAGCCCGAACCTTTTTTTGGAAAAAGGAATCGAGACTTAGTCTTAGAAAGGATGGGTTGATCCTCCGCCTCGCGGATGCTTTTACGCACACACCCTTTGTTCTCAAAAAGGGCATTAAGCATGGAACCCCGACCTGAAAACATAAAAGTTGATCTATAAGAATACTCAAGTAAGAAAAAAGACGATAACAAATAACTTACGTTCATGCAGGTCCACAAAAATAGGTTCCATAAATTCTGCCGGCCACAAACGGCTCATGCCTGCCCACAGTAGGGCTTCCTCTGGCAATGCACGCATAGGTGTTGGTTCCGTCATGAGAATACGATACCAGTCACGACCTTCGTGAGCAGCCGCCACAACATCTGGGATAGCAGAATTTACCGGACGGCGGACCATAGATAAAGGAATAACGTCTTCAGAAATCCAGAAGAATTTGCTCCGCCAGTCCGTAGAAAGCTTTTCAACTTCGTACCCGATACGCCGATCGGAAACTTCTTGACATATGTACCAGCCATTACGATTAACAAGACGACAAAAAAATGGAAGTCGGTTAGCATGAGGTACAATATCACGTGCTATACATTCGAATTCGTAATGACGAATTCGCATCATAGCACGTGGATGCAGTTGGGATATATAGATCCCATAGACGGTTAACACTTTTTCAAGGAATTTTGTTATGGGTAAACGGAAGTTCCCATGAACAAAATAATCAGAATACAAGGCCATTTTCCCAGGAGGTGGGAAACTGGCTATCGAACCAGGGCCTGGGAACTCTGGTTCCCACTCTGGTGGAATACCATAAGTCTCTAACAACTTCTCATAGTCAGAATAATCCCATAAAATCTCTATCTCGTCAACCTTTGTTTGAACGTTCGACATTTTAGGAAGATTTAAGGAGGACATATAAGAAAGATTCGATACTTTATCAGAGAGAAAATAAGAAGATAATCAGAGGAAAAGAGTGATAAAACTTCTAAAGGAAGGAGTCTCTCCTTATTTATACCCATCGCAATTAATGCGATGGGATATGAACAGTAGAGAGAGAAAAACATCACCCAACCAGTGACTGTCACGTCACGCGGGAAATTCGAAAAAGAGAAAAAGTTGTACAGTCGGGTACAATGACAGCCGTAAAAAACGTTCCATCACCTGTTCACGTGCCTGCGAGTGGTCAACTTGTCCTTTTTCATGATTATTCATACCGTCAGAAGATATTTTCTACCTAACTTCTGAACAATAAAAATCCCCAACACGCATTAAGTCCAGAATTTCACCCGCATAAAAACTTCACACGGAAGAAACACTGGACTGGGGGGACTTGTAGAGGTAGGGTACCAAAAAGACCCAAATACCCTTAAGTAGACTTGTAGAGGTAGGGTACCAAAAAGACCCAAATACCCTTAAGTACCACTCGCGGGTTACAGAAAATCCTCTTATAAGCCACCCGCGGGACACATGGGCCACCCGCATATCACGAATGAGGAGGAACGTCCTCATAACACACGCGGAAGCATCCTGGCATCCTCAAAAGCCATCCGCAGGACATGATATTTGTCCGCCTAAATATCCGGAAGACAATGCCAGCGGACAGCTGTCATCACTCAAATACTTTCTAGAAGAAGGCTCAGGATTCTTACTTGGGGAATACGTGACTGAACAGCCAATAAATAAAGGACACCTGGCCACTTTGTTATAACCGTGCACATGGCCAGGGTGCAATCCATCCTATCATTGGGCGACGCGTGTCCAGGTTGTTATACCCATGCACATGGGACGTATAGCTCAACCTATCACAAGAGGACACGCGTCAAGGCAGTTATCAAAGATCTTCTGGAAGAGGACAGCTGGCCAATCATCTTCCTACATCCTTCGGCTATAAATACCTTGTCAAACGGTATGAGGTATTCATTCACTCACTTGCATTTCTGACTACACGAAGTCTATTTACTTCAGTACTTTCTCCATTTACGAACGTTACTGATTCTCACGCCGGAGGGTGGTTACTGGAAGACCCCCCCTCTTGTCCTTCCTGTAACGAGACTCACGGTGTCTGTTTTGCAGGTTCCGGTCACTGGACTTTGGGAAGTTTTACTCATATCTTAGTTGTGATTATCGTACTTTACCCGGTAGACTCATTGGATCCAGGACCCATACCAGGGGATTGGATCCGTGTTTCTTCAGTAATTTATTGAAATCTTAAAATTTTCCAATTTAGATTGAGTATGGTCAAACATTTTATATTGTCTTACTTTTGATCTATATGCAGATCAACTAGATTGAACCTTGGATCCGCGGAACAAGTTCCTATAGTGAAAGCTCCGACAATGGTGATCATTGGTGAAGAAGATTACGCGATGAAAGTTCCTGGAGTAGATGAGTATATAAGGAGTGGGGAGGTGAAGAAGTATGTACCGAATCTAGAAACCGTATATGTGTCGAATGGATGTCATTTCGTTCACGAACAATTCCCTGAGCGAGTTAATCAACTCATCCTCACTTTCCTTAATGACAATTACAAGCATGGGTTGGCATGTTAATTGTTGGTTCATATCCTTAATTACATAAAAGGTTTTTTAGATAAGTGTTAGTAAAATAAAAAATATGTGTGATTGTTAATATAAAGGGATAACTCGATCCCATATCAAAAAGAAGAAGAAAGTGAATGCGTGTACCCGAAAAACAAAGATATTTATATGCACGTTATACTTTTAAACAAAAATGCATCTAATACTGTTTCATACAACAAATAACTAATATGAGTATACGTTAATGTATTGAGTGTCAATCGTGTTAGGTTCGTAGATAAATTGTTGATTCGTTTAAAAATATCAACCTAAATTTGCACACCTGAAAGCGTATAGCCCAAACACAACTCATTTAGCTAATTTTATCTATTTAGTGGGTGGTAATCAAGTTGAAAACATGTTAACTGGATTGGTGGATCAACCCGAACATGATTCGTTTATTAAATACAATAGATTGACAAGCTATAACGTAATCATTTTCGTGACCCGCACCAATTTAATAGAGATAAAAACCTTGTGTCATGAGTCTGGGAGGCCATCCTCACGTGCTCATGTCATATTGTCATGTAGGAAATTACGACCGATATTCGTAACTTAAATTATAGTTTATACAACAAACACACACACACACATGGTTTGGATCAAATACAAATGAAATTAACGTGCTAGATGTGAGAATCAAGTAGAGTAATTATGTAATTACATCATAGAGTAATTACATATAATTACTCTATGATGTAATTACATAATTACTCTACCTTTATATATAATTACTATACTTGATTCTCACACTTAGCTCGTTAATTTCATTTGTATATTAACCTTTTCATATATATATATATATATAACCATTGACTAAAAACAGTACAGCTTCTTATTGTGATCAACAGCCACCATAATAATTACACTTTTATCATCCATTTCAAGTTTTCATCATTAGTTTGGTGGTAAAGACTTTTGGGTTTTGGGGAGCAAATATTAGAGCATTCTCAGCCCGTCTCTCATCTCCTGTTTCATTAAATAATAATTTTTTTATACATTTATCATATAGTTTTTATTCTCCATTACTCATGGCTAATTCAACAACATTAAGAAATAAATGTGAGCAAACACAGTTTCTTCAGTTTACGGAATTCACTAACTTTTTTCTCATCTCCACTCAAAGCCACTAAAACCCATATCCTTAGCAAAACTCTCACAAATATTTAAGGGATGGATTGAGAATGCTCTTAGTTCAAATCCTGTCACGAGATTGATTATTTCTTATGTAGTTTATGAGTAGTAAGTAGATGAGTGTGTTAATAAGAAAAAATTACACTTTCATTAACTTTCATTAAACTTTATGCGGCTTGTCACACTCATTGAAATTTTTGAAATATATTTCCTCGTGTTTGAAAAATCAACAACTAAACATAATCTTGTATATCTTCATGTGTGTATAAATAGAGTGTAACACACTTATATAATCATCCTTCTTTCATAAAACCAATTCAGTCAAAATGTTTTCAAAAAACTTTCTTCTTGTGTTTGCTGTTGCACTTCTTATCACTTCTGAATTCTCTGCTAAGGCTTCCAACCATGAGAGTGAGTACATAATTTCAAAGAAAAGTAACTAAGATTTAATAACTAATATAAGTTGTCTTATAAGTTCATCTTAATAAACTATTCACATATTTACAATTGTTCATATGGTGCCAATAATATTTCCATGAAATTATATATATGCAGGTGTTCTTGGAGTTGGAAGGTTTACCAATCGTAGGCTTAAACAGTGGGGTCCTACTTATCCCAATCCACCTTTTCCTCCTCAAGGTGGCTACGGTCTTCCTCGCCCGGTACCTTGTTGCGTTAATCGAGCAGAAACAACTGTAAACAAGCAAGTTAATGAGGCACAAACTCACAACTGAGAGAAATTATCATGATCTAGCTAGCTAGCCATGGATTCATAAAAAATAAAGAAAGTTGTTATTAGTTAACCTATGTACAATTAAAGAAAGTTTATCACTTCCATCCTGTGCCCATGTACTTGTTTTCATGTCTTGGTAGAAATAAAAATACATAGTATTCTAATCTTCAATTCTTTTTCATTTTTAAATGACGGATGTAATTTTATTAAGACAAAATGGCAAAACTAGTCCTTTATGTTTGCATGCTTTTCAATGGTCGTCCATTGGCAAACTTAATGACAAAAAACATCTTTTATTCTTAAAAACTCTATCACAGTATGTCCTTTGGCCCTAACCCAATTATCTTTTCTCGTTAGATTCGGTCATGTGCATTGCACATAAGGGTAGTACTGTAATTTTACATATTTATTTAAAAATTGAAAATAGAAAAGAAAATATATTTAAAAGTAAATACTCTCTCTTTCTCTGTGCGCGCGCGCGCCACCATTACTAGTCACCGCCGGCCATTAAATCCGGTCATCCGCCACCCACAGCCACCATTACAAGTCACCGCCGGCCGTCTCCACCCACAGCCACCATTACTAGTCACCGCCGACTACCTCCACATGTAACTCCCACACATTAAAAACCCTAAATCCACAATACTCTTCAATCTTCATAATTACAAAATCAAAAACCCTAGCTTTAGCCCTAATCCATCTCCACCATCTCTGTTTAGCGATGATCACCACCGCATCTCCGGTAACCATTACCACCATCGCCGGTGACCACCACCAGAGCGTCAATCCACCATATACCCTAAAAGCCACAAACCACCACCACCATTCTACAACACCCTTCTGTTTCATCTCGTCGGAACCCCAGACATGGTCGGAATCACCTAATCCAACAAGAACCCTAATTTTGATTCCCCAAATTACTCAACGATTTGCCTCTGTCAGTTTAAACTGACAAGGCTTTTTGTTCCTTAGATGATTGCGACCTAAAACACACAACCACCATTACTAGTGATTGTCTTGATGTGATTGTGTTGTGGTGGACTGGTGGGGTTTTGTTGAGGAAAAAGAGTGCGGCGAGTGAGGGAGGTTTGGGCCGAGGTTTTTTCCACAACGGTGGCCTGTGGTGGTGGATTTGAATGATGGTGGTAGCGGTGGTGGTGAGCTTGAACTGGATGGGATGATGATAGTGTTGATGTGGTGGTGAGACTGATCAAGAGAGAGAGAGAGAGAGAGAGAGAACATAGATGGAACAAAGAGAGTGATTTATTTTTAATATCATTTAGTTTTTTTAGTATATGTAAAATGACTAAATTACCCTCATGTGTCTTGCACATGTCTAGATTTAACGAGAAAAGATAACTGGGTTAGGGTCAAAGGACATACGGTGATAGAGTTTTTAAGAATAAAATATGTTTTTTGTTATTAAGTTTGCCAAATGACGACCATTGAAAAATCGTGCAAACATAAAGGACTAGTTTTGCCATTTTATCTTTTGTTAAAGACAAAGGCCCTAGCAAGATGCTAAGTACAAAAAAAGGGGAAACATGTTACAAAATACTGGTAAAGCTGAAGCAAAGACACCCGGTCAAGATCAACCAATCTGGATCACACTTTTATCTCATACCTATTTTTGTAAGTTGGATGAGTACCACTTTCAAGTAAACATGGCGCGCATCATCTGGATGAAAATAGCTAAGTGACCAGAATAAGACCAATATTGGGTAGAAAACATTGCGCAACATGATATCTATGACATATGGTATAAAACTAGAAGGGAAGGGTTGAGTGAATAGGTTTTCCTAAAATTTAAATTGTTTAAAGATGCTAATTACAACTTGATAATAATAGATGTAATAAGTAAAGAGTTTAGGGATACAGATGACACGATGATTTATAATGGTTTAAATGAATATTGATTTATCTACTATAGTCCTCTTATCGATCATTAGTTTGAGACTTTTCTTCACTAGTCTTTTCTCTAAAAGATACATCTAAATCATTTCATGAATATACACACCTCCCCAAAACAAAATAAAAAACTCATCTCTTCTCATAAGGCTGAGGGGTGTGGGGGGCGCGAGAGGGGGCGCGAGTGGGGGCGCCAGCCAATAATATTGTGACGTGTGGCAGAGAGAGAAACTTGATAAGATGGGTGTTGGTTGTGGTGCTCGCGCCCCGGGACATGGTGTGGAGGGGCGCGAGAGGGGGCGCGAGCGGTTTTTTTTTTTATTTTTTTATAAATGTATTAAAAAAACGTATTATTAAAAAAACTCATAAATTATTTAAAAAAACACACATTAATTAAGATGGGGTGATTTTGGGTTTTGGGTGTGGTATGTGATATTGGTGTTGGTTTGGGTTTGATATAGGTTTAATAGAAAGAAAAAATTGTATGTTATATTGTTGTTGGTTTGTGTTTGATATAGGTTATTATATAGAGAAAAAAAAAATTTTTTTTTTAATAAAAAACGAGCCCAACGGCTCTATTCACGCAACCCAAGAACCCTTCACGCCATTCCCAGCCGCTAGCCCATCCGCGCCTGCCTCTTTTTCCGCGCTCGCGCCCCTCTCGCGCCTCGGTGGTGGGTGCTCGCGCCCCGGGGCGCGAGCGGAAGGGCTTTCGCGCCCCTTCTCGCGCTCCGCACCCCTCAGCCTAATTGTTTAAATGGCTTCTTTAAAAGTAAAGTCAGTCAATGATGCAAAGATCAAATATGATATCTGGTCAGAAAGGACAACACTATAATTTACAACCAACCAAATATCTCAAATCACACTTCGACTGGAAAAGCCTCTTCTCAAAATGCATGCCAAGTCAGTCTCTCTTAGGCTGAGGGGTGTGGGGGGCTCTAACGGGGAGCGAGTGGGGGCTCCAGCCAATAATATTGTGACGTGTGGCAGAGAGAGAAACTGGATAAGGTGGGTGTTGGAGCCCCCGCTGGAGCCCCTGGCCCTGGTGTGGAGGGGCTCCAGCAGGGGCTCCAGCGGTTTTTTTTTTATTTTTTTATAAATATATTCAAAAATCGTAATATTAAAAAAACTCATAAATCATTAAAAAAAACACACATTAATATCTAAAAATAAAATAAAAATTAAAGTACTAAAAAAAACATTATTCTTATTCTTCGGCTTGGTCTTCTTCGATCAACCTCTTTCGGATACGTTCCTTTTGCTTTTCCATCAGCATTTGATCGACCGGATTTAGGTTACTGAAGTCTCTTGTAAGGAAGTCCAAACATCGATTGGTCTGGTGACGACCATAAATCGTCGTAACTATAACCTGAATCTAGGTTTGGGTACCAATTTCCAGACATTTTTGGGTATTATATATGAGTTTGGAGATTGAAGTTGTGTTTTGATATGGTTGAAATGAGTTGATTTTGGGGTATTATATAGGAGTTTTTAAAGGTTTTTTTAAAAAAAAAACGGAGCTCAACGGCTCTTTTGGGCGGGCCCACCAGCTTTTCCTCTCTCTTCTCCCGCGACCACACTCACGCTTGCCTGGATTTCCGCGCTCGCGCCCCGGTGGTGTGGGGTTAGCGCCCCGAGGCGCGAGCGGAGGGGCTCTCGCGCCCAGGATTACGCCCCACACCCCTCAGCCTTAGTGACTTTCATCTTTCAAACATTCATACATTCACAACAAAATTAAATAAATTAATAGCACATATGTACTACACAACGTACAAAGAAAGTTTATTGTTATTTTCAAAAGCATAATTTATATTATATTACATAAAATAAATAAATAAATAAATGGTTTAAAGTGTTTGAAAAGAGTGACGCTACCAAAGACGGGGTTTTAAGGTAATTCATGTAGTCGATGAAAAAGATCAGGTGACAGTGCAACGACTTGTGGAGATACATTCCACATTTCAGCCTTTTTGGTACGATGCATTTAATTCGACGCATCACAACTGCATTTTAATATATATGAAGGTCCCACTTTAACTACATACAAAGAACAAGACTTGCATCTAGCTGCTTAGTTTTCAGCGCATGCATCTAGTCGTTTGCAAATTCCGGAGCCGTCCTTTCTGACCAGACGTCAAGATACCATACCAATCTTAACATCACTGACTTGAATTTGAACAAAACAACACTAGGGGTGTAAACGAGCAAAGATCGGATTGATAAAAAGCTCACATCGATTGTGGAGGAGAACGAAACCTTCTTTATATGTAGGTAGATACATTCCCTATCATAATGTGTTACGGGCGCTTAATGGTAATGGATGAGAGGAGAATTTCGCAGTTAAGCATGCTCACTTGCTCAGGTGAGAGTAGTATAAATGGTAGGTGACCTCCTAGGAAGTCTTCACCTGAGCAACCAAAAGCAAATCCGTAATTCGATGGTGGTACGTCCCGGCCAAAGCGGACAATATTATGGTGCGTCAGTAAGTGGGTTGTTACAGAGTGTCGCCACTGTTTTCTGCATTGACATGTTAAATTTTTAATTTAGTGTCGGTATCGTAACAAACTTAACACATGACGATTAAACGTGTGTTAATGCATCGCCGCAACGCGACGGGTACATATATAGTTTTAGTTTTAGTTTTAGTTTTAGTTTTAGATTAACAATTTTGTAATATTTGACCTGATATGTTTATGGTGGTTTGAAAAGTATACTCATTTTATTAAATATATAAAAAGCAAAGTCAAAAGTACGTATGGTTTTTACTTTTTACTGTTTAGCAGAGTTTTTTCCCAAAAAAATGTTAATGGAAAAAGTATTTACTATAATGGTGTTCCTATAAAAATATTTACTAATTTAGTGTTTTTGGATTTCTCTCTCATAATGTCACTGGATAGCCTAAAAAAACAAACTATTTGAATATTTTTAAAAGTGAGATTTTATTTTAAATTAAATAATTATGTTCTTATTTTTTCTTCTATTAAATAAACATGTTTTTAATATAATAATAACATCTATAATATATATAAACGAAGACATAAAAATCCTACGTGTCGCGATGTGGTCGCTCCCCCTTTTTTTGGAGTTACCAGATTTGCTTGATTTTTAAATGAAGCTAGGCTTCTCATGCATTTGACCCAAATTCATAGTATGGGTCTTACCAAACTCAGGTATTCCTTAAACGGGTTATAACATCTTATTAAATAAAAAATTATTATCACCAAATTATTGATGTAAAAATCCTATAAAATATGATATTCTAAAAATTAATATCTTATTTATTTTAAAATTTATATATATAGTATTTAATTTAAAAAACTAATTTTATAGTAAAAAATAAACATGTCTTGGGTCTCATCAAACCATAAGTATATTATTAAATTTCACAAATACTATTTATAATTAAAAAACCAATTTTATAGTAAAAAAATAAACGGGTCTTGGGTCTCATCAAAACCATATAGCTTTTAAACCGGGTTATAACATCTCATTTATTTGTGAAACAATTTATCATTAAACCTTAAGTATATTAGTAACTTTCATACAATAAAAAAATATAAATTCAAAAAATAAATAAATATTAGATCAAACAATATAAAAGAACCCCCGTAATACAGGGGTTAAAAACTAGTAATATATATATAATAACAAATGTAACACATAAATTTTTTTCTGATCTTTATAAAATAAAAAATGAACAAATATTATCCTTATATAAATTATTATTTTTTTAAAATTTTATATTACGTGTATATTTTTTTATCTTTTAGATATAATTATTGTAAATAAAAAATTAACGACCCTCTTGATGAGCCACGAGCTAGTTTAAGCTTTCAACAAGTCGAATTTGAACTTGACTTTTCAACATGTTAAAATAAACGAGTCGAGTTAATTCGATTCGTTTTTAAGCTTGAGCCTGAGCCCTTGTTCAGCTCGTGAACAATTATTATCCGATCAAGTTTGCCATTGGCAAATTTATTTTTCTTTATCCGTTGAATTCAAATATGGTGATTCAAACAACAATTTCATGTGTAGCCTCATCAAGCTAAAACTTATATATTACCATTGTCTAAAAATGTTATACCTTTTTATCTTATTATATAAAGTAATGCATTTATGTATATAAGAAAAGGGTTTGCTAAAAAGTGAAATTATCACAAAGTAGAATTTAATATTTACTATAATCAAAATGATGATTATATAAAAAATGAAATTATAAAAATAATAAAAGTTACCAGATGATATGAAGAAAAAAAGACCAAACATATGTATTATTTTTTTACAAACCGTTTTAATACTAATAATGATACGACGAAAATTCTTCCAAATTATGAGACTTGCAAATTAAAAAAAATAGAAAAGAAAAAAAACATGCTTTAATAATACAACGGAAATGTCACACCCTCAAAATCCACTAACGGAGTTTTACCGTCAGAGGGTGTGAACTAACAGGATCGGAATCATTAGTTATAATCAAACACCATAAATAAAGTTTTCAAACCACGAAACATTTAAGTTTAAATAAGTGCGGAAGCGTAAATTCGTGAACCAAGAGTTGCGTCACGCAGGACGACTTAAAACCTAATTAATAACAGTTTAAAAACAAGTTTGCAAAAATGATAGAGTTCAATGAAACGCATGTTCCTATACCGCGCGCCCGCCTCGGCTACCTGAGAATAACATACTAAAAGTGTCAACACAGGGTTGGTGAGTTCACATATATAGATAAAGAAAATGTTTGCGTTTAAGTGTTTGCGTTTTGCGTTTGCGTTTGCGTTACCAGATAATGTTATGTCAATTATATATCGATAGGTAGCTAGCCTATAAAACAAGTATTACTAAGTGTTCGACACCGAAGCTGACTGTTTATCAATTGCCTTGCCACCATGTCTACCACGACCATGGTAATGTGTTAGCCAAAATTACACCCACTCGACCTCCAGTCGAGTTTAGAGTTGGGTGGGGTTTGTCAAACCCAGTAGTACTACTCAACAGTGACTCGCTATTATACAAATACTAAACGGTTCGATGTTATGAAGGACTTTAGTTGGTTCGTTTACCACTTAGCCTTACAAGTGATATATAACTAATAATAAAATCTAAAGCGTTTTGGAGTATGTATTCTCCCCCAAGTAAAAACGTTTAAAAGAGTAAAAGGGGAACGTGAAACTCACTGTTTGCGAAGAATTCAAAAACAAGTCAACCGAGAGATGCGCGTCACAGAAAATCCTCACTAGCGCTCTAAAACAAAAATGAGATTTTCTAAGTGTTGGAACTATTATTGAGTCTCTAGACTCGGCACATAATACCTATGCATGAGATACGTTTCGTGTTTCGTTTGTGAATTATGTGTGACTCGACAAACACATTGGTGACACGTTACATATGTATACAGCTACTTAAGCATCAAATACTAACATTGTACATTACTAGTAAATTATTCCCCACAAGGGGAAATTTAGTCAAAACATAGCAATTATCGATCAACAAACACGTTTCATGTATTTTCACATAGTTCAGCAGCTAGTTTTATCAAGACAGAACATTAATTGGAAAGATTACTCAATTCAACAGATCATAACATATCAATTAATTTACCAAAAATCGTCACAAAAGCACACATGAATTAGGTTTCCAGAACTATTTTTATTGTATTTTTATTCCACATAGTTTTCTCACAAAGACCAAAACATTACAGTAAACTCACAGCAGTCAAAATCATGCGCAACAGAATGATATTTGTTATTCCCGTTAAATGGTAATTCCAATTAATACAAGACCAATTGGGTTAGGTTCTTAACTCAACATGTTAACTTCCAGGAGTGGAACCAACCCATTTGGTCTTGTAGTTTATGAGATATGATAATTACAAAACAGCCTAACAGCAGGTCTCACAATTCAGACTTGCACTTAAGTTTTGTAAAATAATAAAAGTTAACTTTTACACATCCAAAAATTACAAACTTGGACTTTATAGAAACTAGACTCAACCTAGTACACTGTAGTGTTAATAATTTCGACCAATTACCACATTAACATTCAGTTACAGTCGTCTAAACATAAACTTAACAATCTGTCCAGTACCAGTTTTGACCTTTGATCACATTTAAATCGTTTGAGCAACCAAAACACCTCCAAATCAGGCGTGGTTGGGTTTTCTGAAAACTAGACTCAGAGTACTACCTTTTAGACTCATAAATAGTCCAGTTTGGTTTCATATTTAACAAGTTACACCTCGTTCAAGTTTAACTATCTCTGCTGTCAAAAATCAGCAAGCACACACAATCGTCTAGCATGCATCCTAAGCATACGACATATCTCCAAACATGCAATAAACATAATTATCCATAAAATCAGTAGTAAACCCTCTAGGGTTTACGAACAATCAATGATCTAACAATCTTTTACTGTTCAAAATCACACATGATCATTTAAATCAATAACCGAAGCATAATCAAACATCATCTAATCAAAACAAAGAATATGAACACTTAACACATGATATTCGAAAATTAGGGTTTATGTTTATACCTTAAAAACGCAGAAACAACCAAGAGGAAGGTGAGGGATGACTAGAAACAAGTGCGGGGTGCTCCGATTATGAAAAACGAGGTCAAAACGGAAGTGATATGGTGGTGGTGGTGGCTGCCGTCGCAAGGGGGTGTGAGGGAGAGGAGGCCGATCGGGTTTGGGGAGGGAGGGAGGAGGTTAGGGTTTTTATTATTATTTAATAATAATGATATTACACAAAGGCCCCTCTACTTTTAGTTATTACTTTTCTAATGAAAAAAATAGACTTTCGCATCTTGAGTTAGTGTTCTACATATAACTATCAAATAACACATAAACCTAACACATAATTATCAATTACTTATTGTTTTGATGTTTGTCGTTTGTTCACCAATGGTTTGAGTCAACTCGTTTGCGTTTCGGTGCAATCCCGAAAGACTACATGTGTAGTGATTGTCAAGCGTCATTTAAAACCCTAGTTTAAATGTAATGAGATGTGCGTTATAGATCAAGTGATCTTAAGTTTGAATTGACGGAGTTCGAATTAACGGAGTTAACCTGAAATTGACGAGTGTCACAGGAAAAAACTCTTTTAATATTGTGAGACATGCAAATTAAAAATAAAATTGTTTTCTTTTAAATTAAAAAAAATTGCAGGTGTATTTAATAAAAAAAATTGTTTACAAAATATTTAAACTAGTTTCTTTTATTAAAGTTAGAGGTTATCCAATTATATCAAGAGTGAGAAAAGCTAAAAACACTAAATTGGTAAATACTTTTAAATGAAAATCATTCTAGTAAATACTTTTTTTCACAACACTCTTTTAAGAAAAAAACTCTTGAAAAAAAAACACTCTTGTTTAGCATGTCCTCAAGCCCAGAAAAGACCATATGGAAAGACTTTTGAGATGTTAAGTTGCATCCCTACAAATCTACTCTATGGCTTTAGGCTAGCATTTTTTCGAAACGTTGTCTTAAACATAAACAAATTAAATTAACAAACTCCAAGGATTTGTAAATTCACCAAATAACCTACCAGTTAAAAAAATATACGGGTTACAAAATTAGTTCTTAAAATTTAACATCAAGAAAACCAAAGAGAAAAAAGTTTAAAAGCTAGAAAAAAGATAAAATTGTAACGTGTTGGAATGGAAAGCGAGTCAATCTGATTTAGAATTTCCAAGACAGAGATGGTTTGTAAAAGATAGATCAAGCCAAACAAAAATAGCAAGCCACATCCTTGAAACGGGCTCGAATGTACCAAGATTCCTCCAAAGTGGTACATATAACAACCTCCATGACTCAATTCATGTAGGTGTGTAGGTATGTTGTCAACTCAACCGGAAAGCTATATAGAACATGGAGAGTTCGCCAAACCATTTGGCAACCACTCATACAAAAGTTGTATAGCAAAGCAAGAGATCGCCAAATCATTTAGCGACCACTCTTAAAGACTTAAAATCTAAAATTGCGAAACATTTTGATGATCACTCTAACCTCAAACTGACCCGATACCTAGTGGTGTCCAAATGATTTGACGATCACCCTATATGTTATAACATTATAAGATTTTGCTTTCTTATGGTACACATGTATGTTATAACATTATAAGATTTTGCTTTATTATGGTACACGAGAAAGTGACGTACATTTGTACAGAAAACTCAATATATATATATGTAGTTTTGACACGTATTCTTTAAAAAATCTACTCTATTGTATGATTATGATCTATCTTAAATAATAATAACAAGAATAGAAACTTACTCTACGGTAACTTACCATTTTAAAAGCAATTGATACAATATAAATGAAAGGTGCTTACTTAGTTACTTCATCTATTTAATAAGTTGTTGAATTTATTTTATTTTTTATTTTGGATATATATTTTTACTTATTTTGTGTTCCCTTTATTTTTGCATCTTATTTTTAAAAAATTTACATTTTAACTTAACCAATTAACTAAACACGTTATTATTTTTGGATGTTACCCTTTGTTTGTATTCGTGGAGCATGTTAATTTGGTGGGCGAGTTTGAACGTTACATAATAAAAACAACAAGAACATGTTTTGACACTCTTTTGGTTATATTATGATCATGTTTTTTTGGTTTTCTCTTTAGGTTACTATATCGAGTAGGCAAAAATTTAAAACTTCTACGCCCGTCGCAACGTGATGCTTCTATCTTACTAATTATACATACACAAACAGTCGAACAAAATAAAAAATAAAAAAACATAATAATGCTTCGCAATAACGTTAAAACTACAAAATAGTAGGTTAATATCAATTTACACACCCATGACCTAGACCATGACCTAGTGGTCTAATGAGTAATTATATGGTGATTGTTCTTTCATTAGTAAAGTGAGAGTTTTGTTTTTGTTCTTTTTTTTATACCAAAATGGCATGTAGGGAAAATTAATTTACTAAAATAGGTTAAATGAAAAATATTTATCAAAGTAGTGTCTTTTTAAATCTAATTTTTATTTATTTTCTTATGATCCCTCACTCACCACCTAACTCTTTCCCTACTAGAGTGGTCGCCGACTCGCCGTTAATCAAAACAACCAATATATTGAATTCCATCTGTGAACCAAATAACTGTCTGATGAGCGTTTTTTATCTTCATATCGTGTAATCACATAGAGAATTTTCATACAACTTGTACTTATCAACAATACACAGTTTTTTTTTAGAAATATGATTCATTCAATGTTTTGCGGCTTTTTGGACATTTAACTCCACTTAGAAATATGACGCGTTAATTTGAATAAAAAAAAGTCAGAACCCGCATTTTATCATATTCAAATACGACTTTCGTCACAACCACATTTTCATATCTAGCTATGAAGCTTCCATTTTAACTATTTACGAAGACCAAGACCCATATCTACTTAACTTTTAATGCATACATATCTAGTCTAGTAGTCGTTTGCATATTCCGGTGCCGTCCTTTCTGACCAGACATATTGATCCTAACATCACTGACTGAAGTTATGGGATATATGGGCTAGGGGCCTACATTATTTTTATTATTATTTTCTTAATAAAGTGTTACTAAAAGGTTAGTAATATACCATACACACATATAAATTTTTTAAAAACTGAATGACGTGAGGTTAACTTGTACATTTTATATCAGGAAACCACTTAAAACAGCAATTTTGAGAAGAGATTAATCTGTCAAAGTGCGATGCCGGTCCTTGTTTTTATACAATACCGTCACTAAAAAAATTTATACTTAAAACAACATTTGAAAAATCTATATCTATATCTATAATATATATAAACGAAAACATAAAAATCCTAAGTGTCGCGATGTGGTCGCCCCCTTTTTATGGAGTCACCAGATTTGCTTGATTTTTAAATGGAGGTTTTTCATGCATTTGACCCGAATTCACGTGTATGAGTCTTATCAAACCCAGATATTTCTTAACGGGTTATAAAATCTAATTAAATTAAAAATTAATCTCGCCAAATATTTGATACAAAAATCCTATAAAGTATGAATATACTAATAATTAATATCTGATTTATTTAAAAAAGATATATGTAATTTATAATTAAAACACCAATTTTATAGTAAAAAAATAAACGGGTCTTGGGTCCCATCAAACTCATATAGCTTTCAAACGTGGTTATAACATCTCATTTATTTGTGAAACAATTTAATATCAAACCATAAGTATATTATTAACTTTCATATGATAAAAAAATAAAAATCTAAAATATAAATAAATATTAAAAACAAATAATATAAAACGACCCCGTAATACGGGGATAAAAACTAATTAATTATATAAAAACAAAGTCAAAGTACTTGTGGTTTTCAGCATGTCCTCATGGCCAGAAAGTCCATATGGGTAACTGGGTAAGACTTGCACCCCTAAGATATGACTTTTAAGTTTTAACTAGTTGCCATTTTCTTTTCTCGGTGATTCTTTCAAAATCCTGTGTTTGACATGTTGTTTGTTAAATCTTAGACAAGTGAATCATGAACACCATGATATTGTATAAAACGTTTATGCGACTCTTTTTATTAATAAGAAAACAAGAACAAAATACTTTCTACCTTTCTACTCTCTATTAGAAATAAACCTTTTGATGGGTTTATATAACACCCACAATTCTAATCATACTCAAACTAGGAAACATAATAATACTAGACTTCTAATTTATCTAATAATAAGTAAAAGATAATTATGACACCAAGTTTTTCAACTTGGTCCATGAACTTTGGATCTCCACCAAACCGCCCCTTGAGATCTTCTGTACCATCCTTACACTTTTCGTATTAGTCATTCGGGTCCTTCAAGTTGGTGTTGCTCCAAGTTTTACACCCCCTCTCAATACCAACTTCCATTGTTCCTCCAAGATCCTTCACACCTTTTAACGCTCGCACCTCTTTGAGCTTGATTATTGGATTCAACCTTTTCACTCTACCTTCAGGTTTCTTTTTCTTAGTTACAATTGAGCCAGTTTCAAGATTACCATTATTTAGAACTGCATCACCCGTTTTCAGATAGGAACCAACTTTTGCTTTCTCAACTCCATGACCAACGATCATGGTACTCAAAGCAATTCTTCCATCCTTACTCGATGCATGCTCCCTCTCGAACTCAACTCCTTCATTCGTTCGTTGATTCGGATCACCCGAACTTTGCATGAACCTCATGCAAACTCCAACGTCAACTTTGTTGGTTTGTTGATTTTCAACGTTTTCTATTCCACCATGACAACCTGTAACATTAGACGGAACTATCTCCTCGTGCACTTCATCCAACACGGTTTCTTTCTCGTCTTGTTCTGTTACTATCACGGTTACGTTTTGATCAACCGTACTTTCTTCTTCAAACACAATTTCCTCATCATCTAGATTCAAAATAACAATAGATGATTCCAAGGTTACCTTCAGCGAATTCGACTCTGGCACTACTTTCTGACTTTCCACCAATAGGAGTCTTCTTCAAACCATTCATCTACCAGATTCGGTTTAAATTCGGTGTCAACTGCGTATTTTCTTTGAACCTCAGCCATATTAGCCTCAACATCCCACGGTTCTTCTTCTCTAACAACAGCTGCATTACCTTCCTCAATTGGTTCTCGACAGTATTTTGCCATATGCCCTTTTTGTCCACACTTATGGCACCTAAAAGGAAACTGCTTCGGGTTGGTACCTTGATTCCTTGTCTCGGTTCTCTTCGTCCGATGAATCTTCTTCAGAGTTGTCATCTCGACCCTTTCGGTTCCATTCTCTCTTCTTGGGTCGGTCACGTTTCTCATTCTCCCAATATTTACTCTTGCCTTTCTCATCATCACGAATCTTATTTTTATAGAACCGATGCTTCTCCTTCCTTCCGACATACAAGGCTTCACTCTCGGTTTTAATCGACACACCGGCTAACTGTTTTGCTAAGGATTCTTGTCCAGCAAGAATATTCTCGAACTCGGTAATACTCGGTTGGGTCGCCCACCCTTGAATAGCGGTAACGAAGCTACGATACTCCAGCCTTAAACCATGGATGAGTATCCGCTTCATACGAGCATCGCTAACCCGAGACTGTGGATCGAGTTCTCCAATCTCGCGACACAAATTCTTAACTTTACGAAAATATTGTGAAATTGGAAGATCACCTTGGGAAATCGTCATTAACTCACCTTCGACTAGTTGCAATCGAGCATCATTCTTCTTCGTGAATAAGGTCTCTAGCGTATCCCACGCTTGCTTTGGGTATTCGAGATCTTGAATGCGATCTAGAACATCATCATCAACCGTTGTCTTGATGATAAACATCGCACGACCCGCTTTCACCTGCCACTTCCCGATACCACCATTAATATCGTTCGCAGGTTGTCTCGTCTCGGTACCGTTCGTTACCTGCCAAAGATCTTGACCTTGAAGATACGACTTGATGCATGTAGACCATTGCTTATAGTTGCTTTGGTTCAATTTCTTGATTCCTCCTACGACTTGTAATTCCGCCATTGTTTCTGTTACTTGATTAACTTGATTTCGGCTCTTTACTTCTTATGGATTCTTTCCTCTCAGTGGAATAAAAAAGGACTGCTCGTTTCCTACCCTGCTTTTACTTAAGCCTTCCAACAGTTGACTTTTGAACTTAATAATAACAATTCCCAAACAAATAAAAAGTGTGACACTCGTATTTGGAAATCTAGAATTGTAAATATAACGACTCACAAAAGACGAAGAAACTTGCTTCTTCTTATCCCTTATACCCCACGTAAATAAATCAAAAAGGAAGAAACGATATTTCTTTCTTTGAATGATATTCGTTTAAGGGTGGCAGACGGCTGTCAACATAAACCAGTTCAACTCAAACTTTTTTTCTTTTTCTTCCAACGCTCTCGGATACGTACTCCGGATGGCTCTCGATCGACCTCTGGTTTTCTTCCTGTAGCAATTCTTGAACCGTTCTTTTCCCGCGATCGGTTTCTTGGCTTCTTACGCCCTTAATTGATACTACCACAATCAAGACTTGTCGCCGATCGAAAACATGAGCCTGGATCGTTAGGCTCTGATACCACTTTTAAACCTTAGACAAGTGAATCAGGAACACCAAACACGATATTGCATAAAACGTTTATGCGACTCTTTTTATTAATAAGAAAACAAGAACAAAATACTTTCTACCTTTCTACTCTCTACTAGAAATAAACCTTTTGATGGGTTTATATAACACCCACAATTCTAATCATACTCAAACTAGGAAACATAATAATACTAGACTTCTAATTTATCTAATAATAAGTAAAAGATAATTATGACACCAAGTTTTTCAACTTGGTCCATGAACTTTAGATCTCCACCAAACCGCCCCTTGAGATCTTCCGTATCACCCTTACACTTTTCGTATTAGTCATTCGGGTCCTTCAAGTTGGTGTTGCTCCAAGTTTTACATTGTTGACTTTGGATGAATTAGATGAACCTAAGTCACGATCAATCTTCCATCATTTCAACTACATAGATAAATTAATAAACTTACTTCAATGATTTCTAAATAAACAAATAACCTTCAAGTTAAAACTAATAATAGTGTTTACAAAATTAGTTATTAGAATTTAAAACCAAGTTAGTGAACATCGAAATCACTTTTTTTTTTCTTAGGATATCAATCTATGAAAATAAATTGATTTGAAAGAATAGCTACTCTACACATTTTGTTGCAACATCACATAAGTGCACAATATCACGCTTAAAGCTTTGAAAATACACGAGTGTATGGTTATAGTTGCAAAATTCAGACATGGAATCCACTATCTTAGAAAGACGATAGTGGATCCATTCACTTTGCCAACTCAACCTTATTTAAAAGTATATGGAATGCCATGTAATCACCTTTTGCCCAATCACACCCAATTCCGCCATCTGAGATGGCAGAGCACGTACCTACAAGCCAATAAGCCTCATGTCACAACCCTAGAAACACTTATTTTTTCGGTGAAACCAACTAAACAAGCAAAGATGTCTACCTGCTCGAGTACTGGGCATCGAGGTAGAATTTTTTATAGAATATGTGCAGATACATGTTGATACTTCAAGTTTGGTGTTCGTATGACCTTTAAAATCTATAATCAAATTATTTAAATCGTACAAAATAAAGTATGAACACATAACACATGTTAAAAGTATGAATTATCAACATATAAGTCACCATTCTTTAATCAACTCTAGTAATACCTATAAATTTTCCCAAGTATAGACTCCCAACATCCTCTCTAGCAAGGATCTCTTTCCCCACCACATGAGAGTTACAAAAACATGAAAATGCTTCTATTATTTTTCCTTATTTACATATCCCTAAATATTTTCCTCATCAAAGCCCAACCTGCATACCCTTTCTGGATTTATCAAAACGATAGTACGTATACCCAGAATAGCAAATCTTGACGCCGTTCTTACTTATCTCCCATCCACCAACTCAGGCTTCGGTTATTTTAACTCTTCAGCCGGTCAAGGAACCGATAAAGCCAACGCCATCTGCCTTTGCCGTGGCGATGTGGATACAAACATGTGTCAAAGTTGTTTGCGAGACGCTATTTATCGATAACAAATACTTGTCCTAACCAAACAGAAGCTGTAATATATTATGAATTTTGTTTATTGAAGTACTCTAATGCCGAAATACTAGGAAATAATTATATGAGTAGAGATCTTTACGAATTGATGAACGATAACACCTTCCATAACATAACACAATTTAATGGCTTTCTCTATCCGTTTATGAACAAGTTGAGAGGCGAAGTGGCTGCTGGGACTTCATTTCTGAAGTTTGCTATGGATAGCACAACCGGGCCTGATTCGTATACGCTTTATTGCCTTACGCAGTGTGTTCCAATATTATCCGAGGCGCAGTGCAACGATTGTTTGCAAAATGCGATTAGTCAGTTATCATCGTGTTGTGACGGGAGAGTTGGTGCAATAGTTCTTATGGCACGTTGTAATATCAGGTATGAGATTTATGAATATGATATCCACCCAGCGATTCTACCGCCACCATCTGGGCGTGTTCCAACGTCATCTTCGCAACCATCTCCGCCTGTTCCATCGCCACCAGGTATGTATATGTTGTCAGTCCTGAACGTGCTATAAGATCATTGTTTACATCAAACTAATGAAAGTTGCAATCAATTCACCGTGTACGTATATAATTTTTATAATATTTTTTTAACTTGTAAGACCATGTGTGGTGGATGAGCATTCGTTAACTAAACCATTAAGCATGTGTAATTTTCTTTTATCATTGGTTTATATTTTTAAAATTTTATACTTACAAAAGCGTATGTTCATGTCCGTAAAACCAATGTACTTTCTTATAAATAAAAATGATGGTTAATTGAATTTCAACTCAATGTTTTTAAACCAGACCGGTTCGGCTGGTCTGACCGGGATTCAGTCACCCGACTGATCTTGTTCTATGTAGTTCGCTCGCTTCTCAAAACCCGGACGGTCTGAACCAGTTCAACCGGTCCGACTAGAGAGCCGGACCGGTTGAACCGTTTATCATGGAAAAAAAACATATTTTTTTATTTAACATTTTTTTCAGACTTAACCACCATTTTTTAGATAGAATTTGTTTGGCGACTGGTCGAACCGTTACTAGTTTAGTGTCCGATCCGATTATGAAAAGTGAAAACACTTATTTTCTAGTATTAAAGGTCAACTTGAACTCAAAGTGAATATTGTTTCCTCAACATAAAACTTTATTTAAAACTTCTCTATTCTATTTCCTGGCTACTTTTACAGGCAAAAATTCTAGCAGCCTAAGACGAAATGTAATCATTATAACTATTTCGGCTGCGTGTGCAATAGTCATTGCTTCCATCTGCATTTTCATTCTATTGAGAAGGAAGAAATTAATTCTGCAGAAAAAAGGTCAGATTGGCCATTAAATGCTTTTATGGGTATTTTTTTACATGTGTGTCCTTATTTGATGAATCATACGAATACATTATGGTGGAGGACAATTAAACTCTTCCTTCTCATATTGTTCATTATCTTCTTCTCTAACTAGACAATACTATGCATATAAGCACCATTGAATCTCTTCAATACGACTTTGGAACGGTAAAAGCAGCCACAAACGACTTTTCTGAGAGTAATAAGCTTGGAGAAGGAGGATTTGGGTCAGTGTACAAGGTAACTAATAAAATAAACTTTTTTATACTACTTTTATTTGTGAAATGAAAATTTGCATGCATTCTAGAACATTAGGGTAGTCTTCAAAATGGACAAGATATAGCAGTGAAGAGGTTGTCAAAGGATTCTGACAAGGTGAAACTGAATTCAAGAATGAAGTCATGCTTGTTGCGAAGCTACAACACCGTAATTTGGTTAGGTTCCTTGGTTTTAGCTTAGAAGGAATCGAAAGGCTTCTCATTTATGAGTTCATGCCAAATGCAAGCCTTGATCATTTTATATTTGGTAATGTCTTTTCAACATGAGAACCAATTGCACACCACTAAAATCCACTATATATAACATAACCACACATTTGATGTTTGAAACTTCCATTATTGAGTGTATTTTGATTCATTATCAGATAGCAATATTCTTAGTTATATTATCTCATGTTTGTTCCAGATCCAACAAAATGCGCATTGGTTGACTGGAATAGACGCAACAATATTATAAAGGGTGTTGCTCGTGGCCTTCTTTACCTTCATGAAGACTCACGTTTGAGGATAATCCACCGTGATTTGAAAGCTAGTAATGTTTTGTTAGATGAAGAAATGAACCCAAAAATTGCAGATTTTGGAATGGCCAGGTTGTTTAACCTCCACGAAACTCATGGACGTACAAATCGAATTGTTGGAACTTAGTAAGTACACTCAATGAATATCATGAATTCTTTATGCCTTTTGCAATTAAACAAGAATTCATTTTTCCTAACTCTCTATCTTAATAGTGGTTATATGCCTCCGGAGTACGTCATACATGGCCAATTTTCAGTGAAGTCGGATGTTTTTAGCTTTGGAGTATTAGTGCTTGAAATAATAACGGGTCAAAAGAATCAATATTTTAAGATTAAAGACAAATCAGAATTCCTTCTTTGCTATGTAAGTACCTACTACAATTTGACTGACAATATACATTTAAGTTGCATCAGGTTGTTAACAATTTGACCATTCTTTTTAAAGGCATGGAAAAGTTGGCGATATGAAACTGCATCAGATATGATAGATCCCGCACTGATGATCGAAAATAGTTCATTACAAGAAATAATTAGAACCATCCACATAGGTTTACTATGCGTTCAAAGTAATGTTGTTGAGAGGCCAACCATGGCCTCAGTTGTTCTCATGCTTAATAGCTCATCTTTTACTCTTCAAATACCATCTGAGCCAGCGTTTTTTATGCAAAGTTCTACACCACAAACAAGTGGATCGGAAAACCACAATCAAAGATCTTCTCACTCTTCAGGAAAAGATGCTTCAATATCTGATATTGTTGCACGATAGTCTTATTGACATGATCAATCTAGTAAGGATCCATCCTTTATCCAGTATTATCTGTTGAAATAGATATCTAATACACATATACATATTCTTTTTATACCTATTTGATAATGTTATACAAATACAGGGTCGCTCATATCATAATCGATCAATTTAAAGTAGAGAATTGCAAAAACTGTATAAACGTTGTACCTATTGTTTTATATGTAACACATAATTTTTTTACGTAGTAACTTATCCATTCCTTAATGATCTAAAGTTATACTTGGTGAATGAGACAAACAATTGCATTATGTGATTTCTAGGCTCGATTTAAGAGACTAGCGTTAATATGATCAATAATAATTTGTTTTCACTTTGGACTAATAATCATTCATATGAAAGATTGCAATCAATCTTGTCAATAGAAAAACGCATAACAAGATTTCTCCTAAACATTTTACACCAAGTAAAAAATACACCAAGTACACTATCAACCAGACGGTTGGTACTTTGTTATTGATTTGTATTTATGCAACAGAAAGCATTTTTAGTGGTTTAAACATTTTACACGTTGACATAGAATTTTTATATTTTGTTTATTAAATTTTAGTGTGTCCATGTTCAACTGCGAACCGCATAATCTAGAAATGTTGCAACTTCATCCATATAAGGTTTCTGGCTTCTATCGATTAACATCCAAGACACATCCATCTTTCTTCAAGACTTATCTATCTTAAGGGTCCTATATTCCTCTATTCTAGGTGATAACTGAAATGAACAACTCAACAACTTAAGAAACGAAAATTGAACTTATGGTTAACAAGGTTTGGTCGGAATGAGATCCTTTATAGCCCAAGAAATATGATTTTGGGCTTGGGTTTGAACTAAAAAGATTTGATTTAGATGAGCATCCCAAAGACTTCTGATCCATTTGGCCCAAAGAAGAAAGTTGATCCAACAATTAAGTACCCAATTTGAATTTGTCATTTTCACACATTGCCACTTTAGAAGTTGGGTTTTGACAATTGATAGATCCATCACTTGTGTATATAAGATAGGTAAACAAACAACTGGTTCATTAGGCTATGTGTAGTGAAGGATCTATAAAATGAGGTGTTTTGTGTCATGTGACGTCCAATCAGCAAATATTGAGTTTTTGTTTTAGGGGTGTAATTGTGTTGTAGCCCTATATACATACATACATACATACATACATACGTACCCCCCCCACACATATATATATATCACACACACAAACAATATATAATAATAATAAAAACAAAACACAAGCCGGCGACAAATTCTAGTCGCCCTCCTCATTGTCGCCCGTTTTATCGCCCCGGGGGCGGTGTTGTCACCCCTCATCATCCTTGCCGCCCCAGATTTGCCGCCCACTACATGTAGCCTTATAAAAGTATCCACTAACTAGAAGAAGCATGCATTTGTAGAATTGGTTCCACTAACACGAAGAACCATAATAAAAGTCGTTCCACCAATTAAGTCAAGTGTAACCTTCTCTATTTGTCACCATCAAGAAAGAAGCATGAATTAAACCCACCATCAAAACCAACCATTGAGTATCCTTCATTAGCCGCCACAAGATAAGTTTATACATTTAGCATCCATGACCTTTAATTCATGTGTCTACCCTTTCTTTATCAAATCAAATCATGGATGGAGTTTTCTTCTGCGTATGATTCTCAGTTTGATTCCGTTCATATGGAATCTAATACATGAAAACTTTTAAGAAGCCAGGGACTAGGAATTTGGGACAAATATTCTGTAGCTGATCTGCATATGCTTTCCTAAGCTTTTCAGCCGTTATTGATTACAAATAAATGTGACGGCCCCAAACCGTTGCCAATATACGAGGTGCACCGTAACCATTTTTGATATATATATATATATATATATATATATATTAAAAATGGTTACAGTGCACCTCGCATACCGCTCTTGTTTATTAAATTTATGTATCAAGCTTATGTGATGGATCACCTAAGGTTTTTAGAATTAATGGTTTTGGAGGGAATTCATAATGTTCAGTTCAATACTTCATGTGTGCTAATGTGCATGGAAGTTGAAAAAAATACAACCTCTAAAATGCAAGTGCGTTTCTATAAGATCTGCAAATGTAATATGGTAGAAATTTGTATCTTTTATAACCTCTAAAATGCTATGACCCAAATCAATCAATTCATTAAGATTAAGGCCCATTAGTGGAATTATCATCATACACGATTAAACGTTATTAATACGTAAATGACTTGTTATGATCTAACGTAATTATATGTAGACTAAAATAAATTACTAGCAATATATACATGCCGTGTCCTCATGTTTTTCTACGTTTTTTTAGAGCATAAACGCATTGCAGAAGAGCTCCTATATGTCTATATATGAATCCTTACAAGATTTTTTTCCCTAGTAATTAAGAATCTTTCTCCCACACAATATATAATTAAAAAGCCATGGGAATACTCACAAAAAAATTTCCTCCATTATTCTGCCTTATTTTCATGTACCTAATTAATTTTCTCATCAAAGCCCAGCCTCCATACCCGGATCCAAATACAGAATCCAAATCTATTTTAAACGAGACGAAAAAGGGAGGGTTAAAGACCACTCAAAAAATAAAAAGATTAATATCTTTAAGATATTTTAAAGATATTTATTAGAATTCTTAAACTTGAGTTATGAGTACAAATGATTTTTTTCCAGGAAGAAAGCTAAAAAAAAAAAAAATGACTATGAGTTAAATTATAGACTAATTTTTTTATGGAGTCCTTTCCTATTTATTATAATTTTATCCATAGACAAAACTTCTAATCATTTTTTCTCGAGCCGTACGAGGAGAAAGCTTCTTATACGGTTCTAGGGGGGGGGGTTTCTTTTTCATCTACATCTATCCCGATGAGCCGTCTATCGAATCGTTGCAATTGATGTTCGATCCCGAAGAGAAGGAAGAGATCTTCGGAAAGTGGGTTTTTATGAACCTATCAAGAATCAAACTTATTTAAACGTTCCCGCTATTCTCTATTTCCTTGAAAAAGGCGCTCAGCCTACAGGAACTGTTCAGGATATTTTAAAAAAGGCAGAGGTTTTTAAGAAACTTTGCTCTAATCAAATGAAATTCAATTAAATTAAGGAAATAAAAACTAAGGATAGGATAGTGATTTCTATATCATTTTGGATATCTTTTCTATACTATGTTTTTTTATTTCCTTATTTTTTTTCTTGCTCTACTTATTTTCTTGCTATCTTCGTATCTATTTATCATTGCTTTTATAGAATCTTTTTATAAGTAAACCTTATTTGGTGGATCCTTACAAATATAGAAAATTCTGACATTACCTGCAGTTTTCATTCGAACTCTAATACCAAGTAAGAAACAAGGAATCGAAGTTCGTTATTCGACTTATTATATATGGATTCAATACACTATTGATTGCATAAATCCATTTTCTAATCTGTCAAAACAGCAGTACTTATACACCCCATAGCAACTACAATAGAAATCTTGACGCAGCTTTGTCTTCACTCCCGGACACCAACTCAGGCTCCGGTTATTTTAACTCTTCCGCGGGTCAAGGACCCGATACAGCCAATGCGATCTGCCTTTGCCGTGGCGACGTGGAGGATAACATGTGTCTTAGTTGCTTAAGAGACTCTATTTATCGGTTAAGACAGACATGTCCTAACCAAATAGAAGCTGTAATATATTATGAATTTTGTTTGTTGAAGTACTCTAATGCCACTATAATATTGGGAAGTAATGATACGAAAACAGATCTTTACGAATTGAAGAACGATAATACCTTCGATGATACAAAGCAGTTTAACGGCTTTCTCCAACCGTTTATGAACAAGTTGAGAGGCAAAGCGGCTGCTGGGAATTCATTTCTGAAGTTTGCTATGGGTAACACTAGTGGGCCTGATCCTTACACGCTTTACGGGCTTATGCAGTGTATTCCGAGCTTAACAAAGGCGCAGTGCAGCGATTGTTTGGAATACGCAATGAATCAATCATCATCGTGTTGTGACGGGAGTGCTGGTGTAATTGTTCTTATGGCACGTTGTAATATCAGGTATGAGATTTATGAATTTACCACCAATCCTGCAAGTCTCCTGTGGCCACCATCACCAGCTCCATCACAGGTTCCACAGCCAACTCCTAGTGGCGGAAACAGAAAAACATTTCTTGAGAGTTTTATCGTCGGTTGTTTATATATTACATTTTTCCATTTTGAATAAGGTCGGGTCAGGTTGCATGGAAAAATTTATTGGGGTTGGTGTCAAAATTTATAGCGGTTGGCAGTGGTGCAATCATAAATTTAAGACCGAGGGTCAAAATAAAAAAAAAGAAAGTTTATGTCGCATATTATCATGTTACAATTACTTTTGTTAACCAATTGATGTAGTATATATACAAAAATGATCAAAGAACTTTACTTTTCGAATTAAAACTACTAAATAGTTTTTTTTATATATGTTTTTTGAATTATAACCAATTCAGTGGACAAATTAAAGTAAATAAAAACAAAATTTTTCTAAAAAAAACCAACCATGAAAATTATCGCTTCCCTTTCAAATTTTCTAGTACATTCGTAAAAGTCAGAAACTTTGTATATTGAAGTGTGCATGTTTTATTACTAACTAATTAACAGAGTGGGTGTATGTTTTATTGTTAACTAGATAATTTATAACCCACGGTTTACATCAGGTTTGTGTTAATCAGTTCATGGAATACAAACATGTAAACAATTGAACACAAATGAAAAAAAATTAGGGCCAAAAAGTGTGACTTACAATATCAAATTATGAAACTCGTTATATATTTTATTGTAAAAATGAATAATTAAAGCGGACGAGGAAATTGGACACGAAACGTGAGTTTCGGGACGCTCGTTTAGCTTCAACGGGAGTAGGCTTCTAGAATGTTTGTATTTGACTATATATATGATTTTATTTGTCATTTGTACGTGTGTTTTGTAAGATGTAAATCACCAATCAATGGGAGCTCACATTGGGTGGGTCAGTTCTTTGTTTATGTTATCAATCTTTTAACTGACAATGAGATCGTTCATTATTTTATCTTTATATTACTTATGTTCGGTCGTTTGATTTACCGCACCTGTCTCAACACGCTTATCAAAAGCAAAACCGTTTGATGGTCGTTTTGGGACCTACAATATCAAATTTGACCTTGGACGTTTAGTGGTAATTCAAGTCTTAATAGCCCATTTTTGTGAAGACCATTTTTGTGTTTTTCTTTTTTTAATTTTTAATTCCAAATACTAGGGTTTTAGAGAGAGAATTTAAAATTTTTGATTTAGTTTCGTTAAAACTTGAATTTTAGGGTTAATTATGCAATATTGTATTTTATTATGTTTCTCGTCCGCCAGGACCTGAACAACAACTAATCCGAAAGTTAACATTTGGTTATGAAAATCTTGAACACCGAAAAACGGACCCATTAATTGTAGAAAAATCTTGGGTCCGCCACTAACCGATGATGTGGTAGGAGACGGTGGCGAAAAATGGTATCAACAAAGAAAGAGGGGGAAAAAATGGACGAAAAGGAGTAACTCTTATAGCACAAAGTGATACAAAAGCCCAAAACAAATGAACGTTGACAATGCAATCACATACCATATTTTACATACCATACCTAAATTTTAAGGGAAATCATCAAAAAATTGTATTTATTTTCCTTCATTAGAAACCCCATTTTTTTTTCTCATCTCCCAACTCACATCAACCCATCAAATTTTGGTTTTCACTATTCAACGCATATAATTGTTTATTAATTTTTTTTAAATGGTTGTGAGTGAAAGAAAAAAATATATAAAAATAGAATAAATAAATAATATTTAATTGAAAGCGGATAGATATATATAGGGAATGAGATGTGAATTTAATTTAAAAAATGTTTAGAATTTATGAATAAATGCATGTTTTAGCTAAATTATAAATATTATGATAGGGAATTAATGCTATTGTGATGTTATAATATAACGGGTAATTTTGAGGGGTTATATTCTTTATTATTAGTATATTATCGTTCTATTGTTACATTGTTGAGTGATAAAAGATTATAGAAATTAAGTAGAAAACCATGAAACCTAATAATAAAGTAATACAATATTACAAGTACATAATAAGATATATATAAACATGAAACCTAACTAGGGTTAGGCCATTGATTAATATAAGAAATTAAGAAGAAAACCAAACTGAATCCGCTAGAATGACCACCCTATCTTTCGTCTTTACCCTAAACCGGCCAAACCCTAGACCGGGTAAAGCCTACATACCCCCAACAGTTTGCAATCAAAGGTATATGTAAAATTGTATTTGCTAAGCCTAAATGAAACAATACGTAGCATGATATATAGGCTATAGAAAACTAAGAAACTTAATTTAGCAAAATTAATATACCCTCAACCAATATTATCTAACATGATATAATAGGAAAACCCTATTTAGCAATTAAATTCACCAAAGATAACCTGGTTATCATAACCATTGATGTAATTATTATTATACAGTGATGTTGCTTAAAAGTACTTACTAAGAGCGGAAACATTTAAAAAAATATTGTATTAAGAAACCAATTGGCGGTCCTGGTTCATTATGAAAGTCTCCACTAACTAGAAGAAGCATGCATTTGTAGAAGTGGTTCCACACTTCCACTAACAGGAAGAACCATAATAAAAGTCGTTCCACTAATTTAGCAATTAAATTCAACATAGATGACTATTGTCGCCATCAAGATAGAATTGAAGCATGAATTTAACCAACCATTGAATATCCTTCATCAAAGCCACCACAAGATAAGTTTCCACATTTCACATTCATGACCTTTAATCAAATCGAATCATGGATGGAATTTCCTCATCCATTAATACTTTCCTATGCTTTTCAATCGTTGTTGATTACAAAATAAATGTGACGACTCCATGCCGTCACCAATACGTTGAAAACGGTTACAATATGCACCCTGCATACCAGTACTCTTGCTTTCACCTTCTTCTTTATCGAGTTTATGTGATGAATGTGTTAGTCATATCACCTAACGTTTGTTGGAATTAATTGTTTTAGAAGGAAAAAATGTTGTTGAATACTTCATGCGTGTGTGTGTTTGGAGCTCGTTTGTTGGTATTGGTTGTAACGAAACAAATATCGATTTCCCACACGTGATAGTATAAGATCCTTAATAAGAACTGATGTTACAAAACCTAAGTATTTAGTGCTCATGGGTTGTTACCACCGATAGTATAGCTTTGTTTAAAGGCATACAACTAATGGGTCAGCTAGTGTGGAAACGGTAGATATTTCCTTATTACCTATGGTTAGTAGTTAAAGCTAAAGGTTGATTGAATAAATATGAATATATGTACACGTTTCTATAAAATCTGCAAATGTAATGTAGTATAAGTATTTTGTTTCATATGATATGAAAATGTATGGAATATAACAATATTATGAAGTTTATTATATTACCTCTAGCAAGGTTACTACCTAAAACAACTCACTAGGATATTAAGGTCCACTATACAGATATTACTAAAAAACTAAATGACTTGTTATGACATAGTTAATTAATGTGATCATAGTCTAAAATAAATCATTAGTACATGAAAAGGCCCTTTAAGGTCAATTACTAGAATATTCGCTATTATCATCATCATAAAAAAGTCATTAACAACTTTTCTTTTCTTTTTTTATTTCATAAGTAGGTACTGCCAAGTGCCAACATCTTAAGTCTTTGTTTTCTTCTCTTCCCCAATAGAGATCTTTTCCCACACAAGATATAATCATATAGATATATATAGTTAGAACAACATGGGAATTAATACTAGCTCGTAGGAAAAATGCTTCTATTATTTTTCCTTATTTGCATATCCCTCAATAATTTCCTCATCAAAGCCCAACCAGCATACCCTTTCCATATCTGCCAAAACAGTAGTACTTATACACCCCATAGCAACTACAGTAGAAATCTTGATGCAGCTTTGTCTTCACTCCCGGACACCAACTCAGGCTCCGGTTATTTTAACTCTTCCGTGGGTCAAGGACCTGAAACAGCCAATGCGATCTGCCTTTGCCGTGGCGACGTGAAGGATAACATGTGTCTTAGTTTGTTTAAGAGACTCTATTTATCGGTTAAGACAGACTTGTCCTAACCAAACAGAAGCTGTTATATATTACGAATTTTGTTTATTGAAGTACTCTAATGCTAATATAATATTGAGAAGTAATGATACGAAAACAGATCTTTACGAACTGAAGAACGATAATACCTTCGATGATACGAAGCAGTTTAACGGCTTTCTGCAACCGTTTATGAACAAGTTGAGAGGCAAAGCGGCTGCTGGGAATTCATTTCTGAAATTTGCTATGAGTAACACTAGTGGGCCTGATCCTTACACACTTTACGGCCTTACGGCAGTGTATTCCGAGCTTAACACAGGCGCAGTGCAACGATTGTTTGGAATACGCAATGAATCAATCATCATCGTGTTGTGACAGGAGTGCTGGTGTAATTGTTCTTATGGCACGTTGTAATATTAGGTATGAGATTTATGAATTTACTACCAACCCTGCAAGTCTCCTGTGGCCACCATCACCAGCTCCATCACCGGTTCCTCAGCCGACTCCTAGTGGCGGAAACAGAAAAACTTTTTTTGGGAGTTTTATCGTCGGTTGTTTAATGTTATATATTACATTTTTCCATTTCGAATAAGGTCGGGTCAGGTTGCATGAGAAAATTTACAGGGGTTGGTGTCAAAATTTATAACGGTTGACAGTGGTGCAATCATAAATTTAAGACCCAAGGGTCAAAATAAAATATAGAAAGTTTATGTCGTATATTATCATGTTACAATTACTTTTATTAACCAATTGATGTAGTATATATATTATATATACAAAAATGATCAAAGAACTTTACTTTTTCGAATTAAAACTACTAAATAGATTTTTTTTTAATATATGTTTCTTGAATTATAATCAATTCAGTGGACAAATTAAAGTAAATAAAAACAAAATTTTCACTTTAAAAACCAACCATGAATATTATCGCGTCTCTTTCAAATTTTCTAGTTCATTCGTAAAAGTCAGAAACTTTGTATACTGAAGTGTGCATGTTTTATTACTAACTAATTAACAGAGTGGGTGTATGTTTTATTATTAACTAGATAATTTATAACCCACGGTTTACATCCGGTTTGTGTTAATCAGTTCATGGAATACAAACATGTAAACAATTGAACACAAATGAAAAAAAATTAGGGTCAAAAAGTGTGACTTGCAATATCAAATTATGAAACTCGTTATATATTTTATGGTAAAAATGAATAACTAAAGCGGACGAGGAAACCGGACACAAAACGAGAGTTTCGGGACGCGCGTTTAGCTTCAACGGGATTAGGCTTCTAGAATGTTTGTGTTTGGCTATATATATGACTTTATTTGTCATTTGTACGTGTGTTTTGTAAGATGTAAATCACCACTAAATGGGAGATCACCTTTGGTGGGTCGGTTCTTTGTTTATGTTATCAATCTTTTAACCGACAATGAGATCGTTCCTTATTTTATCTTTATATTACTTATGTTCGGATCGTTTGATTTACCGCACCTGTCTCGACACGTTTATCAAGAGCAAAACCGTTTAGTGGTCGTTTTGGGACCTACAGTATCAAATTTGACCGTAAATTTGACCTTGGACGTTTAGTGGTAATAATTCCCTTTCCTTCCAACAAATTGGTCACAAGTTCAAGTCTTAATAGCCCATTTTTGTGAAGCCCATTTTTGTGTTTTTTTATTTTTAATTCCAAATACTAGGGTTTTAAAGAGAATTTAAAATTTATGATTTAGTTTTGTTAAAACTTGAATTTTAGGGTTAATTATCCAATATTGTATTTTATTATGTTTCTCGTCCGCCATGACCTGAACAACAACTGACCCGAAAGTTAACATTTGGTTATGAAAATCTTGAACACCGAAAAATGGACACATCAATTGTAGAAAAATTTTGGGTCCGTCACTAACCGATGATGTGGTAGGAGACGGTGGCGAAAAATGGTATCAACAAAGAAAGTGGGGAAAAAAAGTGGACGAAAAGGAATAACTCTTATAGCACAAAGTGCTACAAAAGCCCAAAACAAATGAACATTGACAATGCAATCAGAGACCATATTTTACATCCATACCTAAATTTTAAAGGATATCATCAAAAAATTGTATTTTATTTTCTTCATTAGAAACCACATTTTTTTTCTCATCTCCCAAATTACATCAAACCTTCAAATTTTGGTTTTCACTATTCAACGTATATAATTGTTTATTAATTTTTTTTAAATAGTCGTGAGTGGAAGAAAAAAATATATAAAAGTAGAATAAATAAATAATATTTAATTAAAAGCGGATATATATATATATATATATATATATATATATATATATATAGGGAATGAGATGTGAATTTAATTTAAAAAATGTTTATAATTTATTAATAAATGTGTGTTTAATTAAATTATAAATATTATGATAGGAAATTAATGCTACTGTGATGTTATAATATAACGGGTAATTTAAGGGGGTATATTCTTTATTATTAGTATATTATCGTTCGATTGTTACATTGTTGAGTGATAAAAGATTACAGAAATTAAGAAGAAAACCATGAAACCTAATTATAAAGTAGTACAATATTACAAGTACATAATAAGATATAAACATGAAACCTAATTAGGGTTAGGCCCTTGATTAATTTAAGAAATTAAGAAGAAAACCAAACTGAACCCGCTAGAATAACCACCCTATCTTTCGCCTCCACTCTAAACCGGCCAAACCCTAGACCGGGTAAAGCCTACATATCCCAACAATGTTTGCAATCAAAGGTATATGTAAAATTGTATTTGATAAGCCTAAATGAAACAATACGTAGCATGATATATAGGCTATAGAAAACGATATATAGGCTATAGAAAACTAAGAAACTTAATTTAGCAAAATTAATATACCCTCAACTAATATTATCTCTAACATGATATAATAGGAAAACCCTATTTAGCAATTAAATTCACCAAAGATAACCACAGGGCCGGCCCGTATGTATACCCAACTAAAGCTAGGGCTTTAGGCCTACAAATTTTTGAGGCTCCAATTTAAAAAAATATAAAGGTTAAATATAAAGGTTTTAAGTTTATTTATTTTGTATATGAAGCTTCTCCGATGTAGGGGTTAGTTTCCTTACTTTTGTTATGGGTAACCAAGGATCAAATCCCTTCTTTATATTTAAAATTTTCTTAATTTTATCAATTAACTCAACTTTTCATAATTCAAAACTGGGGCAACTTCATAGAATAGTAATCAAGTTTTAAAAGTGTTTCAATTAAATCACTCAACTTTAAAAAATGTTCCAATTAAGTCAATCAATTTTCATATTTTATTAAATTAAATTTTTTAACATGTTTTTGTAGCGTTTTTCTTTTTTGTTTCACATAGGAAATATTTTTATCTTTTTTTATGTTGACGTTGAGTGACGACGTGAATTTTATTTTATAAATTTTAAAATAATTAACTTTTTAAATTTTTTTTAAATATAACTACATATATTACAAATTCCGACCCCCACATCTTATCCTTCATTTCTTTCTTGACGCATAAAAAAATCAGTGAGACTCGATTTGAAGATTCAGTGACCCAATTTGAGAAAAATATGCATGAGTGACCTAATTGGTACACTTTTGAAAGTTGGTTACTATTCTATTTCAAAACTCTTACAATTATTTTTCTAAATAAAAGGGTTTTTTCAATAATATTAACTAATGCTTCAAATACTTTTCATTTTTCTTCAACTAATGTTATTGTCTTATTGAACCCTTTATTTTCAAGTTTAGAAGATTAAAATTCAACATTATATTAGTTATGACGTTCATTCTTTTTCAAAATGACGATGAAATATGAACATTATAATTGTAAATGTTCATGTTGAAAATGTTCAATGCATGTGGTCATGTTTTCCACAAAATTTATTCAATATATTTCAATCAAGTTACTTTAATATTGTGTTTCGACACCTTTATATTTTTTTGTTTTCTTTAAAGAGACAAACCTAAAATTGAGATGCACTAGTCTATGTTATAAAAATAGAGTGCATAAAAATAGAGGGCATAGAAAGAAATGGAACTATTTTGGTTTTATATTGTTCATCTAATGGATATAATACAAAAATGAAACGGACGAACCCACTTTGTGATATTTTAATAAGGTCTCAACTTTTTCTATTCGCTTTAGGCCACCAAAATGATTGGGCCACCGCTGGATAACCATTGATGTAATCTATACTATTTAATAAATAAAGCTTTCTAATGCCACATGTCATCACTATGTTTGATGCTTACAAAATTTTTCCTCCTCTCTTTCATATTAATTACATTTCTCTTTTTAATATTTCTTTTTCATTTTTTAATAATTCCATCCTAATTTAAAAGAATTAATACCATCATAAATATGTTAATTTGTTTAATATAAAATATATTGCATTAGTTATTAATACTAGATTTTTATAAGTAGCTAATACGAAACGGGTGAGTTTCTTTAACCTGTTAAAGTATCAAACATTGTTCATGTTAAAACAATTCAAGATTAAAATGAGTTTTGGTTCACGAGTTGGTTTAAAAAAGTAGTCATTCATAACTAAGTTTTGATATAGAAAATAACAAATAAATAATTTATGATTTATGAATTTACTAACAACTTTTTATTTCCAAATTGCATAATGTGTAATTATTTTATCGTATATCTTTACATATGTGATACATTTCTTTTGTATTTCACATTATGTTATTATTTAGAAAAATTACTTATTCTAACCCGTGCGTTACACGGGTAAGTAACCTAGTTATTATTATACAGTGATGTTGCTTAAAAGTACTTACTAAGAGCGAAAACATTTAAAAAAAATATTGTATTAAGAAAACAATTGGCGGTCCTGGTTCATCATGAAAGTCTCAACTAACTAGAAGAAGCATGCATTTGTAGAAGTGGTTCCACACTTCCACTGACAGGAAGAACCATAATAAAAGTCGTTCCACTAATTTAGCAATTAAATTCAACATAGATGACTATTGTCGCCATCAAGATAGAATTGAAGCATGAATTTAACCAACCATTGAATATCCTTCATCAAAGCCACCACAAGATAAGTTTCCACATTTCACATTCATGCATGACCTTTAATCAAATTGAATTATGGATGGAATTTTCCTCATCCATTAATACTTCCCTATGCATTTCAATCGTTGTTGATTACAAAATAAATGTGACGACTCAATGCTGTCATCAATACGTTGAAAATGGTTACAATATGCACCCTGTGTCCCTGCATACCAGTATTCTTGCTTTCACCTTCTTCTTTATCGAGTTTATGTGATGACTGTGTTTGTCATATCACGTAACGTACGTTTGTTGGAATTAACTGTTTTAGAAGGAAAAAAATGTTATTGAATAATTCATGTGTGTGTGTGTTTGGAGCTCGTTTGTTGGTATTGGTTGTAATGAAACAAAGATCGATTTCCCACACGTGATAGTATAAGATCCTTAATAAGAACTGTTGTTACAAAACCTACGTATTTCGTGCTCATGGGTTGTTACCACTGATAGTATAGCTTTGTTGTTAACATGACTTTACAGGTTAAAGGCATACAACTAATGGGTCAGCTAGTGTGGAAACGGTAGATATATATTTCCTTATTACCTATGGTTAGTAGTTAATGCTAAAGGTTGATTGAATAAATATAAATATATGTACACGTTTCTATAAAATCTGCAAATGTAATGCAGTATAAGTATTTTGTTTCATATGATATGAAAATGTATGGAATATAATAATATTTGAATTTTATTATATCACCTCTAGCAAGGTTACTACCTAAAACAACTCACTAGGATATTAAGGTCCACCATACAGATATTACTAAAAAACTAATTGACTTGTTATTGATGGTATAAGACTCGGATAATAAAGAACAAATGAGGCCAAAAACACTTTTTGTTTTATTGATAGTGGTGAATTGCATACATTAAACAAAGACTCACAACTATCTTAAATAGGAAAAATTACTAACGTAAATAAGCTAACAAATAGGACCTGCCAACTGACATCTAGACTTATTCATCCAAAAGATAAGGACTACTTATTCAAATAATAAATTCAAATACTGGAAACATTCAAACTACTTTATCCAGACTTCACGTGCACTTGACCAACCCAGCATGCTTCTCACGTGACCAACTTAACTTGCATGGGAGAGTTTGGATCACTTTCATCACCTGCCCTTGATTCAAACTCCTGGACCCCTATTAGATGTCTCAAACTCACAAACTTTTCTTTAGGTAAAGCCTTTGTTAAGAGATCAGCCAACTGCTCATGAGTATGATAATACTCAAGGTTCACTTGCTCCTGAACAACCATCTCCCTTATGAAATGATGCTTCAACTCAATATGTTTAGTCCTGCTGTGCATGATAGGGTTTTTTGAAAGATTAATAGCTGACTTACTATCACAGAAGATTGTTGTAGCATGATGTTGTTTCAAGTTCAGATCTTATAAAAGTCTTCTTAACCAAATGGCTTGGCAGGTTGCTCCTGTTGCAAATATGTACTCTGCCTCGGTACTAGACAATGCCACGGTACTTTGTTTTTTAGAACTCCAGGTTATAGCACCATTATCCAGAGTGAACAGGTTTGCAGAAACACTCTTCCGGTCATCTATACCCTGCCCAATCGCTATCCGAGTACCCGACTAGCTTACTTTCAACATCTCTTTTATACCATATACCCAGCTAAGTATCTTGATACTTTTCTTGCTGCACCAAGATGGTTTTTTGATGGAGCCTGCATAAAACGAGATAGGACCCCAACTGAATAGGCCAAATCTGGCCTGGTGTGAGTGAGATAAATCAACCCACCAACAAGACTACGTTAATCAGTTTCATTCACCTTTAGCTCACCATCATCCATTATAAACTTTTCATACGGGCTCATGGGAACAACTTCAGTGTTACACCCTTTCATGCCAAATTTGTTCAGCAAATTGAGGGCATACTTTTCTTGATTAATGAATACACCTTGAGTGGTTTGCTTGATTTGAAGGCCTAAGAAATACTGCAGAAGGCCCAAATCCGTCATCTCAAATACTTCTTTCATCCCATGCTTAAAATCTGTAATCATATGATCACAAGAGCTTACACAGATAATGTCATCTATGTATAAACAAACATAGATTACATTATTAGTGACAGTTTTAACATACAAAGTAGGCTCATTAGGACTTCTTTCAAACCCATATTCTGTAAAATAACCATCAATTTTACCATACCAGGCACGAGGGGCCTGTTTTAGACCATAGAGGGCCTTCTTTAGCTTGTAAACTTTATCTTCTGACCCTTTAATCTCACACCCTTCTGGCTGCTCTACATAGATATCCTCAGTTAAGTCTCCATTTAGGAAGGCAGACTTAACATCAAGTTGGTGTATAGGCCACCCTCTTTGTGTTGCAACTGCAAGAACCGCTCTAATTGTTTCAAACCTGGCCACTGGTGCAAATGTCTCTTCAAAGTCTATCCCCTTTTGCTGAGAATACCCTTTGGCCACTAATCTGGCTTTGTGTTTGAGCACCTTCCCATCTAGACCCAGTTTAGTCTTAAAAAGCCATTTAAGACCAACAACATTTTTACCATGTGGAAGTGTCACCAACTCCCATGTTTTGTTTCTTTCTATAGCTGCTAGTTAACATGCCATAGCCTCTTTCCATTCCCTCTTTTGAGCAGCTTCACCAAAGTGAGTAGGATCTGCAATACTTAAAGCAAAGTGAAGATTATGATAATCATAAGTCCAACTCTTCATTTCTTGAGTATTAGCATACAGATCATTAATACTTCGGTCTTTCAAAGGCATGGAGGAAGAGCTCGAGCTTGATGCTTGATCTGAGACACTTACCGAACCAGATGACATATTAGGAATAGGTGATTTTGGTTCATCATTAAGACTTGGTGATGCATCAAGAATAGGGTAAGAGACATCAGAAGATGATGTTAAGGGTACCTCACTTTGACTAACTGGAAATGGGTCCACATAAAGCCTATCATAGGCTTCTTGATCATTCTTGTAACTTCCATGCCAGTCCCATGTGGCATCTTCAATAATAGTTACATCTCTTCGGGATCTTGTTTCAAACTTTCTTGTATCCGGATTAAACAGCCTATAGTCACTGCCTTGAGCCGAATAGCCATTGAAAACCATCTTTTGGGATCTGTTGTCAAGTTTTCTTCTTCCTTGAGCATATACATGCCTATACCCAATGCAACCAAATACTTTCAAATGAGAGACATCTGGTTTTACACCGGTCCACACATGAATTGGAGTTTTGTCTTCAACTGCAGTTGTAGGGGACCTGTTCAAAATATAGACTGAGGTAGCCACCGCCTCAGCCCATAGGTAGTTTGGCAAATGTTTCTGTTTTAACATACTCCTCGTCATCCCCATAACTGTTCTGTTTTTCCGCTCCACAACACCATTGAGTTGGGGTGTATGAGGAGTGGTCAACTCTCTTCTAATCCCGGATTCTTCACAAAAACTGTTGAATTCGTTTGAACAGAATTCCCCTCCTCTGTCCGTACGGAGGACCTTAATCACATGTTCACTTTGTTTTCCAACTAATGCTTTAAACACTTTAAATCTTGCAAATGCATCAGACTTGTTTGCAAGAAAATATACCCAACACATGCGTGATAGATCATCAATAAAAAGAAGATAGTAAAGGCTGTGACCAAGACTTGGTACCTGCATTGGGCCACAAAGATCTGCATGGACGAGTTCAAGCTTCTTTGTAGCTTTCCATGAATGTGAAGAGAAGGACTGCCTTGTTTGTTTGCCAAGTATGCAGCCTTCACATGTTCCCGAGCCTTTTATTGAGGGTAAGCCCCTCACCATGCGATGCACATAGAGAGATTGAAGACTAGTAACGTTCAGGTGAGCATATCTTAGATGCCACAAGTGTGAGCTTGTAGTGGCGGTAGAGGAGCAAGCCTCTGCCTTTGTAGCATCAAGGAGAAACATGTTATTGGCTGACACTATAATCTTCATGAGATCTACTCCGTTGTTCCTGATGATACATTTTCCATCTTCAAATAGAAGAGAATAACCTTTTTTTCATGAGTTGACCAACACTAAAAAGGTTATACTCCAAAGAAGGAACATAATAAACATCACTGAGCAGCTTATGCGTGCTAGAACCAGTGTTGATTCGAACCGTCCCCATTCCTTCAACATTCAATTTCTTTTTATTTCCCAACTGGACTTCCAACTTGAACTTTTCATTGAGGCCAGTAAAACTTTCTTTAGAACCGGTCATGTGATTGGAACATCCCGAATCTATAAACCATAAATTGTTTGTTTTACTTCATGTGTGAATGCCATAAACAAGTGTTGCTCTCCACTTCCTCCTTCTTTATCTGCCACTTTTATAGCTACATTTACATGCACATCTTCATTGTACCAGCATTCTTTTGCTACATGCCAATACTTCTTGCAGACATAACATTGAGGAACCTTACTTCTGTCAAGTCCTCGTCCACAACCACGGCCCCTATACATGCCACGTCCTCTTCCTCTTGGACTACTTGAAAATGTTGGCCGATTGCTTTCTTGAATCACCTGTAGAGCGTGTTCTTCATTCTTTTCCACCTTTTCATTGAGTCTACTGTTTAGTCTTTCTTCTTGGGATTGAAGGGAGCCCATTAGCTTTACTGGTGAGAGACAAGACAGATCAAAAGAGACTTCAATAGATGGAACAATGAAGTCAAATCTGGGTGTCAAACTTTGAAGGATCTTTTCAAAAATTACTTGATCTGCCACTTCTTCACCATAAGATCTCTTTTGTCTCACAATAGCCATCACACGAGAAAAGTAATCACCTACCAGTTCACCTTCTCGCATGGTTAAGTTTTCAAACTCACGTCTCAACCCCTGCAACTTGACAGCCTTCACTTGGTTATCACCTTGGAATTCCATTTTTAGAATTTCCCAACTCTCCTTTGCTGAATTCGCTGATGCAATCCTTGAAAATAGTTGATCATGTACAGCCTGTTGAATCAAGGCCATATCATGAGCATCTTTTTTCTTGAGATTTCTTAGCTTTCCTGCATCTTTCTCACTTTCATCGACTCCATTCTCCACAAACTCCCACAAGTCTCTAGACCTTAATATAGTTTTCAAACGAATACTCCAGTGGTCATAGCCTCCCCCCTTGAACACCGGGATCGGAGTAGGGGCAGTGGGCAAATTACTGGTTTGATCGGCCATTAGAAAGGACAAGGAAATAAGAGTTATAAAATAGAGAGTGATTGAGCACAAGGCTCTGATACCACTTATGGTATAAGACTTGGATAATAAAGAACAGATGAGGCCAAGAACACCTTTTGTTTTATTGATAGTGGTGAATTGCATACATTAAACAAAGACTCACAACCACCTTAAATAGGGAAAAGTACTAACGTAAACAAGCTAACAAATAGGACCTACCAACTGACATCTAGACTTATTCATCCAAAAGATAAGGACTACTTATTCAAATAATAAATTCAAATACTGGAAACATTTAAACTACTTTATCCAGACTTCACGCGCACTTGACCAACCCAGCATGCTTCTCACGTGACCAACTTAACTTGCATGGGAGAGTTTGGATCATTTTCATCAGTTATGACATAGTTAATTAATGTGATTATAGTCTAAAATAAATCATTAGTACATGAAAAGGCCATTTAAGGTCAATTACTAGAATATTCGCTAATATTATCATCATACAAAAATCATTAACTTTTTTTTTTTTCATAAGTAGACTGCCAACATCTTAAGTCTTTGTTTTCTTCTCTTCCCCAGTAAAGATCTTTTCCCACACAAGATATAGTCATATAGATATATATAGTTAGAACAACATGGGAATTAATACTAGCTCGTAGGAAAAATGCTTCTATTATTTTTCCTTATTTGCATATCCCTCAATAATTTCCTTATCAAAGCCCAACCAGCATACCCTTTTCATTTATGTCAAAACGGTAGTACTTATACACCCCATAGCAACTACAGTATAAATCTTGATGCGGCTTTGTCTTCACTCCCAGACACCAACTCAGGCTCCGGTTATTTTAACTCGTCCGTGGGTCAAGGCCCTGAAACAGCCAACGCGATCTGCCTTTGCCGTGGCGACGTGGAGGATAACATGTGTCTTAGTTGTTTAAGAGACTCTATTTATCGGTTAAGACAGACTTGTCCTAACCAAACAGAAGCTGTAATATATTACGAATTTTGTTTATTGAAATACTCTAATGCTACTATACTAGGAAACACCGATATGAAAAGAGATCTTCACGTATTGATGAACGATAATATCTTCGATGATACAAAGCAGTTTAACGGCTTTCTCCAACCGTTTATGAACAAGTTGAGAGGCGAAGCGGCTGCTGGGAGTTAATTTCTGAAGTTTGCTATGGAAAACGCAAGTGGGCCTGATCCTTATACACTTTACGGGCTTATGCAGGGTATTCCGATCTTAACAGAGGCGCAGTGCAACGATTTTTTGGAATACGCAATGAATCAATTATCATCGTGTTGTGACGGTAGAGCTGGTGCAATAATTCTTATGGCACGTTGTAATATTAGGTATGAGATTTATGAATATTACATAAATCCAGCAACTCTCCAATCGCCACCATCTCCACCATCATCTTCACCAGCAGGTACGTATGTTTCAGCCTGCACGTTTCTTTAAATCAAACTCATTTATTTGATTGTTTATTTTCCTTATAATTAGGGTTATTTGAATCAACCAAAATTAGAATTAAGTTTCAAAATTTATGATCAGATGGACTAACCCGAAAACATACTCGACAAGCATCCCTCCTTTTGAGCATTCCATAATGGTATTCAATTCTATATTACGTATATTGAGAATACAATATGCTTAAATACAAAGAGATATCTCCAATAATTAAGGAGATATAATCTATTCTAGATATACAATGCAAACATATATTTACAAGTTTATCTATTACCCCCTTTCAAAGGAATGGGTGGCGGTACAACGCGAAGTAACGTGCAGAAGCGCTCAATAACACTCTTGCTGAATATGTTAGCCAGTTGGAGCTTGGTTGGAACAAATTGGGTGGCGTAGACGACCACAAGATACCAACTCATGAACAAAATGATAACCGAAGTCAATATGCTACGTCCATTTATGTGCAATAGGATTCATGCTAAGAATTAAGACGTTTCAATTATCACAAAGTAACGTAGGTTAGTCTAGAGGGAGTACATGTAATTCACGGAAAAGATGTGTTAGCCAAATGATCTCAACAATGGTGTTGGCCATAGCCCAATATTCAGATTCACAACTTGGCGTGAGATAGTTGGTTACTTTTTCGCACTCCACGAGACTATATTTCCTCCCAATAAATAGAGTAGCCATAGGTGGAACGTCTCATCTCAATGCATCTAGCCCAATTTGCATCTGAATATCCCACTGATCTAGATTTCAAAGGTTTGTTAATTTTAAGACCATAAAATGGTACCTTTGACATAACAAAGGATTTGTTTGAAAAATAGAAAGAAAGTAGTCGGAGGAGCCTGAAGAAACTGGATAGCTTTGTTGATAGCATATGAGATGTCCGGTCGAGTGATTGTAAGATGCTAAGTTCACATACCAACGAACTATATAAAGTAGGATCAGGAAAAGTACGTAGTACCTTGTGAGATGAAACCCTCATTAGTAACGAGAGGTGTGGCAACGATTTTGCATCAAAAGGATCGGCATAGCCAAAAGATCACGAAAGAGACCAATATAAGTTAGACGTACCAATTCTTTAATAGAAAATTCCTTTTGTAGATGAGACATAAAGTGTTGAAGCGAAGACTCGTTACCGCTGAGAACCACATTATCTACATGCATGAAGGTCCAGATTGGGGTGTCGGCCCGGCTACATTGAAAACCAAGGTGAGTAAGGGAGTTACTTAGACCTTGAAACCAAGCTCCAAGGGCTTGTTTACGGCCATATAACGCCTTTTTAAGTCGACTGTTTGATTACAAAATAAATGTGATTCGCGGGCATTCGTGTCAACTGTCAACGAAACCCAATGGTTGTTTCATGTAAATTTCAATCGTGAATTGTTACAAGAGCAAGAAAAACTCCAATTGTTGAAGCTATATATATATATATATATATATAACAACCTAACTAAATGAAAAATAGTCCAACTGGAGAATATGAGTGAAGTCGTGTGCTACGAATGAGCTTTGTAGTGATCAGTGGTACCATCCGAGTGGTGTTTGGTGCGGCAACCCACTTAAAGCCAACAACGTTTGAGTGGTTTGGACTAGGAACAATATCCTAAATATGATTTTATTTTATTTTTCTCACATGTAATCTTATTTGAGTTCCTTAGTCTTTTAGTTCATTTTGTTTTTCCAAACAAAATTCTTTATGTACTTTCATTGCTATTTTCACAGGCAAAAAAAATAGCTCAAGTCGGATCGTAATCTATGTCATTATCCCAATTGTTAGTGCCATAGTCATTTTTTCCATCTGCATTTTCTTGGTACTCAGGAGGAGGAAAAAACTTGCCAAAAAAGGTGAGACTATGTTTTTATCGAATTATCGAGTACATTAATAAGTTTTGTTTTGTGTGTGAGTTTTTTTTCCTCGTATTTTCTTCTGTAACAAAATAGCAAGTTGGTTAAAATCAAGCCTACCTACTCTAGATGTTGATCAAAGCCTCTTCAAATTTTGTATTTTTCAATCAATGCATCTTATATTGCAAAGGAATATTTCCATGTTTTGCATATATCCACCTTCTAATGTTCATTTATTTCTTTCAGATGACAATTCTATGGGCATAAACACCATTGAATCATTGCAATACGACTTTGAATTCGTAAAAGCAGCTACTGATGACTTTTCGGAGAGCAATAAGCTTGGAGAAGGTGGATTTGGGCCGGTGTACAAGGTAGTAAAGAAAATAAATTTGTGTTTTTAGACCAATTTTACATGCGCATTAAAGACCTTAAATATACTTGAAACTTGGAACACTAGGGTAATCTTCAAAATGGACAACAAGTAGCAGTGAAGAGGCTTTCAAAGGATTCTGGACAAGGTGAAATCGAATTCAAAAATGAGGTCATGCTTGTAGCAAAGCTACAACATCGTAATTTGGTTAGGTTCCTTGGTTTTAGCCTAGAAGGAATTGAAAGACTTCTCATATACGAGTTCATGCCGAATGCAAGCCTTGATCATTTTGTATTTGGTAAAGTCTTTTCATAAAATCCATATGTAACACTGTCACACATGTTTACTATCACTTTGTATTTACTACTTATAGAAAAAAAGGGATTATAAACATTTTGTCATGTTTATCGTAGACTCGACTAAGGGTGAATCGCTCAGTTGGGATAGACGTAGCAATATTATAAGAGGGATTGCTCGTGGCCTTTTATACCTTCATGAAGACTCACGTTTGAGGATAATCCACCGTGATTTGAAAGCTAGTAATGTTTTACTAGATGAAGAAATGAACCCAAAAATTGCAGATTTTGGAATGGCAAGGTTATTCAACCTCCAAGAAACTCATGGTTGCACAAACCGGATTGTTGGAACTTAGTAAGTTCATTGCCTTTGTGTAATACGCTTTGTATCTTGAACAAAGCTTTTCAAACCTTCTTTATTTTCTAACTCTTTCTTAATACCACTCTATAGTGGTTATATGCCTCCAGAATATATTATGCATGGCAAATTTTCAGTAAAATCTGATGGTTTTAGCTTCAGAGTATTAGTACTAGAAATCATAACAGGTTAAAGGAACCAATACTTTAAGATCGAGGAGAGAACCGAATTCCTTCTTAGCTACGTAAGCACTTAGTGAATAACAATATACATGAAAGTTTCATCCTAATGCTAATTATATGAAAACTCGATATTCTATAGGCATGGAAAAGTTGGAGACATGAAAATTTGTCAGACATGATAGATACGACTTTAATGGTGGAATCTAGTTCATTACAAGAAATCATGAGAACCATCCACATTGGTTTACTTTGTGTTCAAAATGATGCGGCTGAGAGGCCAACCATGGCTTCCGTTGTTCTTATGCTTAATAGTGCATCTCTTACACTCCAATTACCATCAGAGCCAGCCTTTTTCATGCACAGTTCTTCTGCAACAACAAGTGGCTCAGAAAGCCATAATCAAAGATCTTATCACTCTTCAGGAAAAGATGCTTCAATATCTGATATTGTTGCACGATAGTCTGATCCATGTATTCAATATTTTCACGGTGAACGGTATCAAGTGTTATTCAGCATGTTGAGTTAGAATCTTAAATATGTAGTACACATACATATTCTTAGTAATACACATTATAAGTTAGTGTAAAGTAACAAGTATTAGAACGTTATATAACTGTCATAGTTTTAACTCTATCGCCAATTAGTAAATGTATAACATCAAGATTACATGTAAGTTCACATTAGTGTTCCGGATTGAAGGCAATAATGCAGTTTCAATATGACTACAATCAATAGCCCAATGAAAAGGGGCATATAAGTTATAAGCAAGCATTACTCCCTATGTTAATAACTTCACCCATTTTAAAGTTTTTGTTAGATGTAATTTCGGACTCCAAGTCACAAGTCGGTGAACTTGAGGGATCAATAATGACAAATCGGTCATAGTATGTTATATTTCTTAATTACAATATGTTTTCTAATTGTATTGTAATTATAATTATAATTGGTAATATCTTGGCTAGCAAGTTAGGTTAGTCTATATAAACCAAGTTATGGTTAGAAATTATAGGATATATGAGATGCAACCGAGTTAGGATTCATCTAGATACACGTGTGAGATGCAACCGAGTTAGAGTTCGTCTAGAGACACACATGAGTCTAACCGAGTTATGATTCATCTAGATGCAACAAAGTTATGATTCATCAAAAGTCAAACCAAGTTAGGGTTTGAGAGATTGTAATCAGTTTTTTGAGTTATATATAATGATTAATATAAACGAGAGATAGTCGTTTAGTTCATGTTTTATTATCAATAGGGACTTGAGTTTTAATGTAGCTTGGTTGAAACTACATCTCGAAAACTTGGTTGAAACATTATCTGCATCTTTTGGACGAGGCCAATAATCTACATCTCGAAAACTTGGTTGAACATTTCATCGAGAATTTGGTGTGCATATCCAATCGAAACCAAATCAGTGAATAATCACTTTGATTTAATTCTAATTTATGTACAATAACATCTGCAACTTCAGGATCAGGACCTCAAGTGAAGCATTCAACTGCTTCGGCCACTGCAATTTTAAAATCATCCACCGTTAAAAGCCAACTCACACACAAAATCAAAGAACGAGCACTAAAATAAACTGAATGATGAAATTAAACTCATAATGACGCTAGATAAAGACAAGTTCGTCGGTTTCAATTCGCGTCGGTTTCAATTCATGAAAAAAATTAGGTTAGATTGTTAATTATAATCAACATGGAAAAATATAGATAAACCATTGCTAAAATCAGTTAGGTCAAAAAGATAAACTGAGGCAATAATATCCTCTTCCATATGCTTTAATTAACTGAGGCACACATTAACTTTAACTTAACTGAGGCACAAATTGATGAACTAACAGATTCAATCGACTTTAAGCTCTAACCTCAATGAACTAACGATGCAATTAGCTTCTCATACGTATATATAAACCTAAATCGTACACAAACTAAAAAGATGAACTAACATAAAGCACAAATTTGTGGAACGAATAGACAAACCTTTCAGTTGGTGGAGAGAAATTGGAGCTGCGGAATGAAATTCATGCGAATCGGAGCTGTTGGGTAGTCTTATAGCACACGCGGAGAACTTGGATCGGAGTGAACCCTAGTGATAGTCTAATCAGAAAACGGAGAGATATGTGGAGCGAACCCTAATCTAATCGGGAATCGGAGCGATGTGTGGAGCAAACCGTCACGTAATGACTTAAGTCTAATCACTTAAGCTTCTTCTGGCCCACTATTTTTAGCAGTTTAGAGACACTATTTTGCCACTGCTAGAATGGTTTCAACTCAAACTTCTTATTGCTACTGTTAAGATGGTCACAAATAATTTTTTTATAACAAAAGAATAAAACTCTGACCGCCTAGCCATTAGTTGCAAAAACTCCGACCGCTTAGCCACCGGTTGCAAAAAACTCCGATCGCTTAGCCACCAGTTGCAAAAACTTCGACCGCTTAGCCACCATTTCAAGCAATTGGCATTTTCGGTAGCAAATTTGCTAAATCGGTTGATAAATTTGCTACCAATTTTTTTCGGTAGCAAATTTTGGTAGCAATTGCTCAATTTTCTAGTAGTGTTAGGTTTAAATATGAAAATGGTTGTATTTGAAGACAAAAGCGGATCATTGTTCTAGCATTAAAATCGGGTCATGAGTTATAACATAGCTAAACGGGTTCATGCTTTTTAAATAGTTTAAAAGAGAAAGATGATTATACAAAAAAACTATCCACATGTTATTTAGGTGACATGTGAAAGTAGTAGAATGATTTCATATAGAAAATTATGAGTAATTTAATGTAGTAACATTAAAAGATATATGCACAAGGACTCCATAAATTTGTGGTCTCTAAAATTCTATCTTCCCTTGTTAGGATATCTTTCTCCCCCACAAGAGCGTGAGAAGAAGATGAGAATGCTCACCAGAAAATCACTTCTATTATCATGTCTTATTTTCATCTACCTTATTACTTTTCTCATCAAAGCCGAACCTGATTACCCTTTACATGTTTGTCACAACGATAGCATTTACGATAGCAAGTACGATACAAATCTTGATGTCGCTTTGTCTTCTCTCTTGGTCTCCGATTCAGGCTATGGTTATTTCAACTCTTCTGCGGGTCAAGGTGCTGATAGAGCCAATGTGATCTGCCTTTGTCGTGGCGACGTGGAGAATAACATGTGTCAAAGTTGTTTTAAGGATGCTGTTTATCGGTTAAGAAGTGCTTGTCTTAACCAAACAGGAGGTGTTTTATATTATGAATTTTGTTTATTGAAGTACTCTAATGCCGAAATACTGGGAACTAATGACATGAAAAGAGATTTTTTCACTTCAGTTGACGAAAATACCTTCCCTGATAAAAAGCAATTCAATGAGATTCTCTATCCGTTTATGAACAAGTTGAGAGACAAAGCATCTGCTGGGAGTTCACTTCTGAAGTTTGCTATGGATAACACAGCTGGACTTGGTTCTGACACACTTTACGGCCTTCCGCAGTGTATTCCAACTTTAACGGAGGCGCAATGCAATGATTGTTTGGAATATGCAATTAATCAGATGTCATCGTGTTGTGACGGGAGAGTTGGTGTAGTGATTCTTATGGCACGTTGTAATATCAGGTATGAGCTTTATGAATTTTCCATCAACTCAGCAATTCTGCCGCCACCATCATCAGTTCGATCATCACCTGGTAAGTTTGCTGTGCAAGTGTATTTCCTTATGAACTGGCGTGATAACCATCATATATGTGATAAGAAGACTGACTTTTATTTAATATAAAATTGTTAATTCTAATTATTTTTAGTTTTATACAAAGAAATTAAAATTACTTTTAATCGTTTAAAACATTTCCCATTTGTAAGTTTTCAGTCAAAACAATAATTTGCTAACTTTTAGTATAATTATTTGTCGCAACAGTTAATTATAAGGATTTTGTTTGGATTTACTATTAATTATTTTTACTCTAATACGATAATAACAATTTTATGAGTCAAATAAAACTTCATTTGATTTATGGCATGTTAATGTCATTTTAAATAAATCCCTAATGATTAATAAGAAATTATCTAAGAGTAACAAACTAAACATCTATGTAATTTATATATGCTTTTATGAATTGAAAGATCCTGTTTGAATTATGACAAAAATAATTTGTTACCATTTGTCCAAAAGATGCAACGAAATTCCTACGCGAGTCACCCAATTTTAGTAATATTGATTTCGACCATTCAACTTTGAGCATCAATGAAGAAGCGTGTATCGACTTACTTGTATACGATCAACGTTCCTCGGGTACGAGTGTGCTATATCACCGATGGTTTTCCGAGATACGAGTTCTTCCACTTACAAAACGAACAGTACCGTGAGCTTACCCCTCAGAAAGGGACAGAGGGGTCCTCTTTGGGGTAAACCTCCGGTGTGAGAATCAGATATTGTAGGAGAGGATAATCAGGATGTGAAAATGAGTAAAGGACTTAGAATATATTTTCTTGCCTGCCCTCAACTGTGGAGGCGGCCTAGTATTTATAGTGCTAGGGTTTCCAATGATTTGGCTCAGACCCAATTAGGGCCTTTTTAGCCTCCCCCTATTGCTTCGCGCCACGTGTATTTAGGACATCTGGTGCTCTTTCATTGATTATTCTCTGACCAAGGTATTTCACCTGACCCATGTGCCATCACGTGGTAGCACATGGGCTTTGCTGAGTTGTCCACCTTTCATTGGCAGCTGTCAACCTCAGCACATTCTTTATTCCTTAAAAGATACCTTCTGGAAGGTTGTCTGATGAGCACAATCACGGTTGTCCTTATCCTGATTTGGATTAGATTATTGTCTCATTTATGCGCCTATCCTGGGGATGCGCGGGGTCTTCTCTTATTCTCACACTGAGTGTGCGCGCTGTGTGCATATGCGATATGCGCCACGCACAGGTGTTTCGTGCGCTTGCGCATAGGTTTCGGCTTTGTGTCTTCGTGACATCTTGATTTCAAGCTTCTTATCCGTACTTTATGGGTTGACCCGCCCCGCTCGATGTTGGGGCGGGTGCATACCCCTTCAAGCCCCCCAGTCTAATGTGTGTATTGTCTCGCGCGAGCGAGGTAAGGGAGATATTAAACTCAATGGTTCGCTTTCTTAATAGGGTTTGTCTTTTCTTTTTCATTTCTCATATGTGCGTTGCGCGAAATTCCATCCCTTTGGTTAAAACGAATCGTCAATGCACGTGGTTGGTTGGTGTTAACATGCATCAGAGATGGAGGCGTTATGTGTCAGACCTTTCGTGTGCTCGAGGTGCTACAGTGGCCTTTCACGTCTCCTCATACAGTGTCAGGAACACGTGTCGCGCTTATGTTGGCCTACGCCTGCGAGTGGGGGCGCGTGAGCGTATATCTGATTATTACTTGTTTCTCTTTCTCTCCCCTGGGCCTATAAAACCAAACCTTTTTGAACGGTTTTTTCTTCATCTCCATTGTCACTTTAGAGCTTTACTTGTCTTCTAACCCTTCGATTCAGAGCCTTTATCTTTGCTTCCGGATTCTGTGTTTAAACAATCGGATTGCTCTTATTCTGCAATCGCATGTCTCTTAACCCAGATACTACCGAGTCCCCCAGTAAAGGCCGTGTGAAGTCGATGGTTATCTCTAACTTGAAGAAGACCGGCAAGGGTATTCGGGTTGCCGAGGCTTCGTCGGAGGAGGGGGGAAAGAATAAAACGGCGAAAAGATGGGACGAGATCCCCTGCAAGTTGAAACAGCCTGAGCTTGATAGTCTCATTGCTTCTCAGGGTTTTCTCCCTGAGTATGGTTGTCTGCTCCCGGCAGCCGGGTAGACGGCTGTGGATCCTCCTGCCGGCTATATTTCTCTATATTCTCATTTTTTTACTCACTGTAACCCTCGTCTTCCGATGACAAGGTTTATAGGTGCGCTCCTTCAATTTTATGGGATTCACATATCCCAAGTTCACCCTTTTGGGTTGGTGCGCATGACTCATTTTGAGTTTATGTGCAAAGCTCAGCGCGAAGAGCCTACTCCTCGCCGCTTTCAATATTTCAATAAACCAAAGGTTCAAGATTCTTGGTTTTCGTTTACTCAGCGCAGTCAGAAGGTTAAATGCTGTACTGTCACTTTTAAGAGCCTTCATGACTGGACTGAGAAGTTTTTCTACGTCAAGGCTGGTGTGATTCCAATCCGCATGACTATGCACGAGATCACTTCTGCGCCCGCGGATGACAATGTCCTTAAGAACCCAACGGGCACATGGGTTAAGAAGTTATCTGCTGAACCATCCCCCGCCAAGAATATTTGCGAAGAAGCGCTGATGGGGGTTGGTATGAGCAAGAGGTGGACTGACAGCGAGACTGAGTCTGTCATCCGTGTTGATGGCTCAGGTGGGTTGTTTGTTCATTGCATTAATTCTGCGCGAGTATAATTCGTTTTGCTGATATCACTTGTCTTGTTTTATGCAGACAACAAGGAATACATCCACGCCGCCTATGACGAGCATACGGAGGGTGGATCTGCTGCACTGAACCCTGGGGAAACCGCCTTTCCTGATCGTTTTGACGATATGTTTATTCCTGTTGACTTAGAGTTTTGCCTTGACAGCGATGTGCCTGGTAAGCCTTTGTATTTGTGCTTAGGCCCTTAGAATACCAAATTTGGTTTTATCATTTCTGTTGCGCGTATTGTAGATGTGCTCGCTAATTATGAGTTAGAGCCTGTGGAAGAGGAAGGGGAGGAGGCAGAAGCTGAAGCGCAAAAACTCAAGCGCAAGGCTAAAGGCAAAACTGGCGCAGGGGCCAGTAAAAAACAGAAAAAAGATGATGCCTCTGTTGCCCAGAATCTTCCTCCTACTCAAGTGAAGGAACTTGAGAAAACCAAGGGTTTTACTTCCAAGTTTTCCTCGTCTTCTTTGCCTCAGGGTGTGGGCAATCCTCCAGTCCACACGAGGTATGGTGCTGCCACCTCATCTCTGCTGGCGGGGGACAAGGGAAGCGGTGCTGCGCCTGCTGTTTCGTTTTCTCCAACAGGTATACTTTGTTTATATTTTGTGGTTTTATGAGCATGATTCCGATAGAGTTATTAATGAAGCTTTGTTCACTCAAATGTTTGTAGAGCCGGCAACGTTGGTGGCTCAACCTCAGGCGCAGCAAGGTGCCAAGGCTATGCCGAAGGTTGTTTTGAAGTCCTCTGTTTTGCCCTCAAAAAGGGGGAAAATGGACTTCATGACGATGCTTAATTCGCGGACTGCGGTGCGCCAAGGTATTTATTTCGCTTTGATTGTCTGATTTTTTCCTTTAGTTCAAGTCATGAATCATTTATCCTTGTTGGTTTTTTCATAGGAATTATAGCTGGCACACAAGCTGTTGGTGGCACTGCTAGCGCTGGCGCCGTTAGTTCTGCTCCTGCTCCAACAAGTACTGAATCTCCCCTCATTGGGATCACTAAGGAGCAGGAGACTATTTTTCGCGCTGCTCTAACAGTGTCAAGACCTCCCTCACCTCCTCCTGCGCGCAGCCCTCCTCGTGAGACTATTTTTTATTCTTCCAAGTCGCAGGAGAAGAGACCTGTTATAGAGGATGATGAGGAGGTTAATTTTGAAAATTCTGATGGTGGCCGCGTAAGCCCTATAGTGCCACAAGATTTCGTGGCGCTGCCTTTTTCTCATGGGGCAGGCAGGAGCTCATCAGCTGGCGCTAATCTTTCTGCCGGTTCTCCTCAGGTATAAGTTTATTTTGCTCCGTTGTGCAGACTTCCAAATTAGTGTTTAGATAACTAAAACGTTTCTTTGCGTTGATTTGTGTTTGTAGGGAGCCGATCACATATACCGCCTGAGCTGGAGTATCACTGAAGAGAGCTCATTCCAATCATTGGGCGTATGTGAAGACTTTTAGGCTCACTCTGTTCCTCCAGCTGAAAGGAGGTTTCAAGAGGACCGCGCTCGCGTGGATTTGCTTAATGACCACCTTTTTGCTGGGTCTGCGTTTTTTGTTGCCTCCCAAGAGCTTCGCAATGATTATATAAAGGTACGTGATGCCCTTGCGGAGGCCAAGCAAGAGGCTAAGATTTCTGCTTGGAATCTTTCTGATGCCCGAGAGAAAGCTGAGAAACTCCAAGCAGAACTTAGCGAGAACCGGGCAAGTTCCAACGCTGCTTTTGTGAAGCGCGGGCTTGAGCTGCAAGCTGCGCGGGAGAAACTGCAAGTGGCAGAGGCAGATGCGGCCAAGTACGCGCGTCGAGCGCGTGACCTGGAGTTGGCAGTGGAGGCGCGTGACCAAACTATTGCGCAGGTTAATACTGAAAAATCTTTATTGGAGAGTGAGGTTGCGCTTCTGAAGAAAGAGCTCGATGCTGCGCGAGCGGAAAAGAATGAAGCCTTGGCGGCAGCAGCGTCTGACAAAGAAGAGCTAAAACAAGCCAAGGAAACTGTTGAGTTGTTAAACTCTCAAATCCCTGCTCTTGAGACGTCTGTTTCTTCCCTCGCGCAGGACCGTCAATGGCTGATTTCACAGGGTGTGACTCGTTGCGCTTATGCCATGAAATACTCAGACGAGTTTCAGACCCTTGTGATGGACTGTAATGCGGCGTCGCGCTTGGTGGGTCGGGCTGAGGGGTTTAAGGATGGTTATGAATATGGCATGCTAAAGAAGAATCCATCCGACTACCCTTATCAGCTCGACGCTGTCTGCGCTGACATGGCTGAGGTGGGGGAGAAGTACTTGAATACTCTAATTCCCATCCTTGAGCAGGTATTTTAACCTTAATGAGTTTACTTGACTTATTTTCATAATCTTTTGTACTTATACTGTTCCTTGTGACTTGCAGATAGCCGCGCTTGCTGACCAGCCCGATCTTGGCGCTTTAAAGAAATTACTTGATGAATGTGAAGGGACTGGTGGCAATGATGATGGGCGGGCAACGCTACCTCTGCTAGCGGCTCTGGCGTGGCCAAAGGACCTACTCCTGACGCTATCATGACATAAGACGACTATATTCAAGACGAACAGCTTGATTATGGTAAGTTTGGAGATGACGAGGAGCGGGCTGCGCCAGATGCTGAGGGAGGAAATAATGATGAGGAAGATGAAGAGGCTGATATTAACATAGAGACTTGAAAAGCCCTTCTTGTTTTTTTTTTTTTTTTTTTTTTTTTTTTTTTTGTGTTTGTAGTTTTTACCTCATCATTTGTAAATTTGTAAACTTCTATGTTTCGGAATGAAATTTTGTTTTTCCCTTATTCGCATCTTGCGCATTCCCAATTCATCCCTTTATACTGCATGCGTGTGCTTGTTGAATATAAGGTATGCTTACACATTGAAACTTGAACAAGGTTGTAAGGAAATTATTTTTACTTAATCCTTAACAGTTGTCATATTTCAAGTTAATTTGCGATATTCTGAATATGCTGACACGTGCCTTGGCATTTCATTATTCCTCTTTTGCGCGACGTTATCGTGCATTTATTATAGGGAATTATGAATGAGTTTTTTAGCCTTTACGTGTCAGTATGTGTTACTCTGCCTATATCCATTATAATCCCATGCGCGGCCCCGACCTGAGATCTTAACAACTATGCTTTGGCATGTGCTTTGCCTTGGTTGTGCTTAGGTATTTTTATGGTCCAGCTGCGCAATACGTAGGATGGATGCTATGAGTAATCTGAGCTAAGGCTCATATTATTGGGCTAAGGCCCTGACGTTTTAGAGTTAAAACTCGTAAACGCGTCTGAGCTTGAAGCTCGCGCATGTATGTTTTACTTCGTTTTATTTTTAGTTTGATGTCAATACAATGTTGTCATATTGCTCAAAATTAATAAAGGGAAGTGTGAAACATGTATGCAAAAGGTAATAGAACGCATATTAAGAAAGAAAATAGAGCGTATCATTATTCATAATGGCTTAAAAAGCCTTGATTACAAACTTGACAACTTTTACATGAAACATTTTCTAAGTTGTGCTGCGTTCCATGTGCGCGGGATCTTCTTTCCATTTAAATCTTTTAAAGCGTATGCGCCTTTTCCCAATTCTTCCGAGACTTGATAAGGTCCCTCCCAGTTGGGAGACATCTTTCCCGGGGGTATTGCGCGACTAGCTTCATTGTTCCGAAGGACAAAATCATTCTTCTTGAAGTGGCATTCTTTCACGCACTGATTGTAGTATTTTTCTAGCTTTTTCTTGTATTTGGCTTCACTGATGATAGCCGCCTCTCTGCGTCCCTCAAGTAAATTGAGATCCAACCTCCTTTCTTGCTCGTTATCCGTCTTACTCATCATGAGCACTCTATAGGATGGGCATCCAATCTCTGCTGGAATCATAGCCTCCGTTCCATAGGTTAGGCTGAACGGGGACTCGCCATTGCTGGTTTTGCTTAATGTCCTGTGCGCCCACAGGACATTAGGTAACTCCTCGACCCATGCATGGGACTCTCCCTCCAACCTTTTCTTCAGCCCATTCAGCAAGCTTTGGTTCACGCGTTCCACTTGGCCATTCCCTTGAGGGTGGTATACTGAAGTGAAGACCTGATTGATGCGCAATTCCTTGAACCAACTGGATATCTTCCTGTCAGTGAATTGTTTGCCATTGTCGCTCACGATTTCCATGGGCAGGCCAAAACGGCATACGATGTGGCTCCAAATAAATTGCTTCATTGCCTCGGCTATGATTTTTGCCAGTGGCTTGGCTTCAACCCATTTTGTGAAATAGTCTACTGCCACTACCAAAAACTTTACTCGCCCTGACGCTTGTGGTAAGGGACCCACAATATCGATTGCCCACTTGTGGAAAGGCCATGCAGAGGTCACCGGAATCAAGTTGTTCTTTGGCCGCATGGTATTTGGCGCATAGCTCTGACACGCTTTGCATTTTTGGATATCTTTTAACGCGTCCAAGTACATGCCTGGCCAATAGTAACCTGCGTTCATTGCCTTGGCGATCACCATGCGCGGGCCAGCATGTATTCCACAGATTCCTTCGTGTATCTCTCTGATCACATAGCTTGCTTCCTCAGCGTCTAGGCATTTCATGAGTGGTCCAAGATAAGAGCGTCGATATAACGTACCATCGAGCATTTCGTAGTTCTGCGACTTGTGTCTTATCTTCCTCGCCTGTGCGCGATCGTCTGGTACATTTCCCTCCTTCAAGAATTCCATTATTGGAGTTATCCATGATGAAGGTGTTGTATGAATTACAAGAACAGACTTCGCTCCCACCGACGGGTTGCTCATTACTTCCACTCTGACATCTTTGCCAAAATGATCGAAGCTGGTTGATGCCATCTTGCTTAGCGCGTCGGCAGACTTATTTTCACTGCGCGGAATGTGTATGATTATGAAAAAGTCAAATTGTTCGGTGAGTTTCTTCGCCTGCTCTAGATACAGAGGCATGGTGTTCTCCTTGGCATCATAAAGGCCATTGACTTGTGCTGCTACCAGGTATGAATCTACATGAGCCTCTAGCTTTTTAACTCCGAACTTGTGCGCGATGCGCAAACCAGCCAGCAGGGCTTCATACTCAGCTTCATTGTTGGTGCTCTTGAAATCCAACCTGATTGCGTAAGTATACTCATGATTTTCTGGATCCACCAGTTTGAGGCCTGCGCCGGACCCTTCGTTGTTTGAAGCTCCATCAGTGAATAATCTCCAAACGTTTTCTTCATTATTGGCTTGCGGAGGGTCTACTTCGCGCTGAGCCTCTTCGACTTTTCCTTCAGGGATTTCTGCGATGAAATTAGCTAAGACTTGTCCCTTGATTGCTGGACGAGGCTTATAGGTGATCGTGTGCTCCCCTAATTCCAGCGCCCATTTTGTCAGCCTTCCTGAGAGCGCGGGACGTCGCAAAACTTGCTGGATGTTGTAATCAGTCAGGACTTCAATAGGATGGCCATTGAAATATCTGTGAAGCTTGCGCGACGCATGCGTTAGTGATAAAACTAACTTTTCTATGATGGTGTAGCGCGTCTCAGGTTCTGTCAGCACCCGACTTACATAATAAATTAGTGTTTGGATTCCCTTGCGATCCACCAATAATACTGCGCCAATGGCGCGCTCTCCTGCTGACAGGTACAACGTTAAAGTTTCACCAGGTAGTGGAGCTGTGAGCACAGGCAGATTTATCAGACATTCTTTTATCTCACTGAAAGCTTGCTCGGCCTCATGCGTCCACTTGAATTGGCTTTTCTTTAAGCAATTTCTCAATGTGTTAATGAATGGGGTAGATTTGCTTGCATGGTTTGCTAGGAACCTGTTAATTGATACCAATTTACCATTCAACTTTTGAACTTCCTTCATGGTGGATGGTGAGGGCATGCCGAGGATAGCCTCCACCTTCTCTGGGTTCACCTTGAAACCATCCTTGGTGACCATTACGCCGAGAAATTTCCCTTCTTCCACGCCGAATGTGCATTTGCTCGGGTTGAGCTTCATGTTTACTTCCTTTAGGCGCCGAAGGGTTTCTTCGATGTCTTTGAGCATTTGTTTTTCCTCCCTGCTTTTAATCACCAAATCATCCACGTAGACTTCTAAGTTTTTTCCAATCTGCTCGTTGAAAATTGCATCCATGAGTCTTTGGTAAGTGGCTCCTGCATTCTTCAAACCAAAGGACATTTTTGTGTAACAGAAAACACCCTTGTCAGTTCTGAAAGCAGTCTTGTCTTCATCCCGTGGTGCCATTTGAATTTGGTGATAGCCCTTATAGGAAACATTTGAGCTTAAATGGCGCCACAAAGTCCACCTTCATGTCAATGTTTGGGAGGGGGGTAACAATCTTTTGGACACGCCTTGTTGAGGTCCTTGAAATCAATGCACATTCTCCATAACCCATTGCTCTTCTTTACCATCACGGGATTGGCTACCCATGTTTGATATCGTATTGGGCGAATGATATTCGCGCGCAGTAGATCTTCTACTTGCTCATTCATGGCCTCTGTCTTCTCGTCTCCCATGACTCTTTTCTTTTGAGCAATTGGCTCCACGGACTTGAATGTGTTGAGAGAGTGCTGCGCCAGGTCTCGCGGAACCCCAGTCATATCAGAATGTTGCCACGCGAAGACTGACATATACGTTGTGAGCAATATTTTCATTCTCACTCTTGTGTCATCTGATATCGTAGCTCCGATTGTGATTGTTTGTTCTGGGAATTTTGGGTTGAGAATCCATTCCTCTGGCGCGTTGTTTGCCACTGGAAGCTTCATTCTCCCCACTCGAGGTATACTTATTACTGCGCATAAATGATCTCGGTACACAAATGTTACTCCTGTTGGTGTTGGGAACCCCAACGCGCCATGCGCTGGTGACGGTATGGCGTTGAATTGGGCAATCGTTCCTCTACCCAAGATCATACTATGGCATGAAGTGGTGGGCAAGACCAGAAAGTTGACAATTTCAGCTCGCTTGTGCTTCTCATCCCCCATAGTTAGTTCGAATTGTATCTGACATAGGGGGTGAATAATTTCGTTTGAGACACCCGAGATTGATGCATTCACAACTTCGAGCCTTGCTTGGTCTGCTGGATCTAACTTCCTGAAACATTGCTCATACATGATGTCTGACTCACTACCGGTGTCCACCAGGACTCTTGACACCTCATAATGAGCGATGTGTGCAGTGATGACTAGAGGACTGCTGATAAACGTGCCTCCTCTGATTCTTGGAAAGATTACTTGCTGCTCGCGCCAATCCCCTTGGATTTGCGCACTTCTCTTCCTCGATCCTTGCCCTTGCCTTCTTCCTTCAGCTACACAGATTCTTTTGAATTTTTTACTGGCTGCCGTCCGGTTGTTCGTTCTCTGGCCTTGGATTTTTTACCATGTGAGCCAACTTGCCTGATTTCACATCTTTTTCAATCGCATCCTTCAAATGATGGCGTGCATCGGTGTTTGTCACTGTTCGGTGGTCCCTTATGGAGTAATGGCCTAGGGTTTTTAAACTGGACATTCTCTGTGCTTAACACTTGCGAAGGCGTTTTGGTGAGGGGAGTCCATATTCTTGGTAGAGGTCTGTTAGGCTCTCTGCCGCCTTCCTTCTTGTCACATTCTCCGCGATTAAGAATGTCTTTTTGTGGTTGGGGTGAACTCTGTTGCGCTTGCTTTTCTGCGGGAGAATAATTGGTTTGTTGCAACCTGGACCATACGGAGTTTTGTTTGCCCCTCCTTTCATTGTTGCGTGGTGCTTCTGTTTGATGCCCTTTATCTCTTGCTCTGTCTTGGGCAATTTGTTCTTCATTTCGCGCGAAGACTCCCGATGCTTCCATAAGCTTAGCCCAAGTGGTTGGCATGCCTTCTCTGCTCACGAGAGCTCTGCGGAGTTGATCACTGCACGCACCTTGTATAAAGGCCACGCGCAAGAGTTGTTCAGTGATGCCTCCAATTGCAAGAGATTCCTGATTGAAACGAGTTATGTAGTCTTCAATGGTTTCATCATTCCTGCGTACGCAGTGCATGATGTCATCGGGGTCGCGCGTGTGTCTGCGCTGCTGTACAAAGTGAGCCTGGAACTTTTCCAATAGCTATTCGAACCCATAGATTTGTCCTGTCGGCAAGCTTTCGAACCAGACACGGGCTGCACCCGTGAGGCAGCGAGCAAACATGTGACACCATGTTGGCATCGTCCAGCTTTCTAAGTTTCCAGTGTTATAAAAACCTTGTAAGAAATCATCTGGATCTGTTGTACCATCGTACTTGCCTAAACCACTTGGCATCTTGGTTTTGTGTTGAATGGGAGCCTTCGCAATGCGCTCAGCGAATTTTGAATGTTTTACCAAGATGGCTGGCCTATATGGTGTGGTTACGTCCACTTGCCCTTTCGCTTGTGGGTTGTATGGTGTGTATAAATCCATATCAGCTTTGGCTCCAGGTGCTACGTGCATGTGTGCGCGAAGCTGTGAACCTCCTGCATGAGTATCTCGCGTCTTCTTCATGCTGTGCACCTCTTCCTCATCACTAATATCAGCTTGTTCGGTGTGAACAGAATGACCGTCTTCCGGCGCGCGCGTCTTTTTTGTTGTTTCCTGAATGGTTTGTTTATCAAATGCGAGCCTTTGTGTTAAATCGGCTAACTTTTTGTGTTTTACCAACTCATTGTATTTGTCCATTAAACGCCGTTGTTCGTTTATGAGCCATTCTTTAGGGTCATTGGTTTCAACTTCCGGGCCCATTGGTCCGTTTTGTTTTGTACCAGTCAGATTTTGGAACGTGAGATCGTCTTGGGGAGTTTCAGTTTGACTATGAGGTGTTGTGTTGAAGGGATGGTTACTGGTGGTGCGCGCAGTGTCACGCGGCGCCCTCAGAACCTGATGTCCCTCATTAACATCCTCAAGCTCATTATCCTCCAGAACTTGATCGTTGTTTCGAACACCGGAAACCATGGTGAAGATTTTCAGAGAGAAAATTGATGAAATAGTGGTTTTGTTGCCGTTGTAACAGGTGATGGCGCCAATGAAGAAGCGTGTATCGACTTACTTGTATACGATCAACGTTCCTCGGGTACGAGTGTGCTATATCACCGATGGTTTTCCGAGATACGAGTTCTTCCACCTACAAAACGAACAGTACCGTGAGCTTACCCCTCAGAAAGGGACAGAGGGGTCCTCTTTGGGGTAACCCTCCGGTGTGAGAATAAGATATTGTAGGAGAGGATAATCAGGATGTGAAAATGAGTAAAGGACTTAGAATATATTTTCTTGCCTGCCCCCGACTGTGGAGGCGGCCTAGTATTTATAGTGCTAGGGTTTCCAATGATTTGGCTCAGACCCAATTAGGGCCTTTTTAACCTCCCCTATTGCTTCGCGCCATGTGTATTTAGGACACCTGGTGCTCTTTCATTGATTATTCTCTGACCAAGGTATTTCACCTGACCCATGTGCCATCACGAGGTAGCACATGGGCTTTGCTGAGTTGTCCACCTTTCATTGGCAGCTGTCAACCTCAGCACATTCTTTATTCCTTAAAAGATACATTCTGGAAGGTTGTCTGATGAGCACAATCACGGTTGTCCTTATCCTGATTTGGATTAGATTATTGTCTCATTTATGCGGCTATCCTGCGGATGCGCGGGGTCTTCTCTTATTCTCACACTGAGTGTGCGCGCTGTGTGCATATGCGATATGCGCCACGCACAGGTGTTTCGTGCGCTTGCGCATAGGTTTCGGCTTTGTGTCTTCGTGACATCTTGATTTCAAGCTTCTTATCCGTACTTTATGGGTTGACCCGCCCCGCTCGATGTTGGGGCGGGTGCATACCCCTTCAATCAATATCGCATTCATCTTAACGTTATATATTTGGACACGATTTGGTTCGTTGTGAAGCTCTCACATAGTTTAATAAAACCTCAAAAATATATATACCGTACATCTAAATACAATTATTTAAGTCCAATGTTAGGTAAAACCAATGTTGCAAAAATCCCAACTAGTCACCGATTAATCCCCGATTAATCGCTAGTCCCTAGTCCCCACTTTACTGATTAATTTTGGGCTAGTTGGCCAATTAATCGGTCAATGGTCAAATCCGGCCAAAATTTGCGGTTTCTGGCAAGATTTAGACCAAAATCAACGGTTTCCAGCTAGATACCGACTAAAATCGGCGGTTCCGCGCGATATTTCAGCAAAAAACAGCGAATTCAAACGAGATTCCAGCCAAAATATGATTGTTTATGTAAAAAATTGAAATTTACATATAAAAATGTGTGTGTATATATAAAACTAAAAATTATACATTAAAGTCCGATCCGATTAATCCGATTGATCTCGATTAATCGCAAATCCCCACCCCACCGCCCGACTAGCGAGTAACGATTTTTACAACACTGGGTAAAACTCATTATCCAATTTTGATAAAAACTCATTTTTTGCAATTTTCCGGCGAAACATGATACTGGTTTCTTTTCTTCTAATCGGAACCCGCTAAAAGATGCACCAGTTATATCATCATTGATGCTCCGCCACTTTTGCTGTTTGGCTATGCGCGCTCTCCTCGTCTCCGCCACTGGTCTTTGCTGCGGAGAGAAACCAACCCGGGTCAAGCTTCTTATTTTTCTTTGGGTCAGAGTTCCCTGTTCTTGGGTTATTGAGTTATTAGTTTAGATATTAGTTCGTTCCAAATTAGAGTCTTTGGATTAGCTGTACAGTGACGGATCCGTGTTTTTCCATCGGTGGGGGCAAAATCGAGTTTGTTTAAATGGGGTTTTGAGCATGTTAAACGGGTCGGTAAAAACTAATCAAATGGATTTGTTTTGCTGTAAAGGTTTCATTCCATTCAATATTGTGCACATATACAGTAACTAATCAGGAGATATACACGGAAACTATCTCAGTATAATTAATAATACAAAATATACATAACAAATATGCTTGGCTAAGACCATTATCCCAAGGATTGTCCTCTTTATATCAAGCATAATAAATGAGTCAAATGGGTTCGTTAAGACGAGTCAAAAGTTTCGTAAATGATGATTGATTTTAACTGACGCTGCATGTAATTTGTCCATGCACCTGAAACAAACTTTGAATGTAGGTGACTTGCAATTCTCTATACTAGCAAATCTGGAAATCTGGTTTTATTAATAACATTTTCGCTAGTGATTATGTTTGTATATCCAACACAATAGTTATATGTATTAGATATCCAGAATTTTGTATGTTAATAAGAGTGTGAGTTAGTGTAACTGTCAGTTAGGTAAGGGACACTATGGGTATGTTTGGCAAAACTAGCCGTTGATTGTTGGCCGGAAGCTGTTAGCTGGTGGCTGGAAACAGCTGGAGTTTTAATAAAACCAGATGAGTGCCTGTGCAGTGCATTGTTTTAATCTGAAGCATATTCTGACCTGATCCCTTTCGACTCAAAAGCGTACCAACACGAAACGAACTAAATTAGCCCGTTTTGCATGGAATCATTCCGACCATAATTTGGTCTTACACATGACCCGAGCTTGCCTGACTCGACTTGTTATCGATCCTAACTAGTAATCACATAATATATATTAAGTTTTAAAGTTAAAGATGTACAACAATACCATACTCAAATTAAAGAGACTAAAATGCTCTTTGTTATGACGTATTTTAAAAAAATATATATATATTAACGTGTGAAAAAGTTATGGTCTTTTAAAAAGTCATGGAGTAGTTAATAATAAGGGTTATATGTGTAATTATTATATAAATTAACAAAATGTATTGAAAGTTCATGTACTAAAATTGTAAAATTTTAAATACTAGAAGTTTGTAGCTTTTTTATAAATGCTACTAGCTTTTAGCTTTAAGTTTTTCCATATAATCTAAAAACTTCAAACTACTCTAACCAAATAAGACTTTTCATTAAATAAAAGTATTTTCTTAAAAACTTCTAAAAGCTTTTGCTAAACATAGCCTACGATCTTTGAATTTAAAGGTTAGTATCCCCACGCCGTAAGTAAACCCGCCCATGTAGTGGTAGCAAGGTGTACATTTCAAGTGGTCAGAATTCAAATTTAAAAAAAAAATCACCTAAAATAGTTAAGTTTTTTAGTATTTGTTACTATAGTGCGATTCTTCTTGTAATGAGCTTGTAAATACATTTTCCATTTACATATTATTGCCTTATACTTTGGCTGTTTTCTTTTTCAGGCAAAAAGCTTAGTCGAAGGCGGATCGAACCATATGTCATTATTCCGACTCTAAGTACAATAGTGATTGCATTCCTTTGGATCTTCATGGTATTTAAGAGGAAAAGAACTCCGGTCAAAGAAGGTAAGATCAAGTTTTTACGAGTAACTTAATAAGTTAATACATATCTCATATTGTCACAAAACTTTGATATGATAGTAGGAGCATCCACAACAAAAAACTTACGCAAACATCACTTCAACGGTAAATTATATTCTAAACTTTTCTAAAAAATTTCACTTTCTCCTGTTATAACGAAGTTCCACAATTAATTTATATTTAACTAAATTACTCGTTTTAACAACATTATTTTTATATTTCATGTGTTTAATATTATAATATAAAATTTAATAAACATTTGAAAAATAATAAATAATAAATGTTATTAAAATAAACATTATAAGAACACTAAAATAAAATTAAACATAGCATAAAAGTTTGTAAAAGTGAACCTATTTTCTAATAGACTATAAATGTTCAACTAAATCCTTCTCAAGCGCGTCATGGAATGCTTTGCTATGTAAATCCATGAACATTCGTAAGTGTTCTAGATCAACTGGCGCTCCATGAGTTGTCCTTCATCTTCTGCATTCATGTTGTGCAATATAATACATGCATACATGCATGATATCAGTTATTATTTTTTTGCTCCAACCTCTTGTTGGCTCTTTGTATGATGTGTCATCGAGCTTGGAGGACGCCAACCGCCTTTTCAATATCTTTTCTTGCGGACTCACGACGTGTTTTGAATTCTTGCTTCTTTGGGTGTTGTGGATAATAGAAGTTTTTACAAGTGTGACCCCATTCTGGATAATTTCCATATGTCAGATAGTATCCCTTGTCATTATACATGTCCATTCACGGTAAAAAAAAGTGCAATTACATCTAACACTTCAATTGGTGACTGATTAATAACACTGATGTCATTGTTCGGTCTTGCAACTCCAAATAGGCATCTTTTTTAGAGAACTGCTGAAAATTTTTGGAACGAGATCTTGTAGCACTTACCAATGAGGCCCTATCGATTAGTATTACACAGAAGAAATCAATTATAGATACTAATACAATTAGATCCGCTCTTCATAGACAACTTTGGGATTTGCGATCCCAGGTAAGATCGGTCCAGGATCATGGGATTCTTTTCTATCAGATAGGAAGGGATGTAGCACAAATTTACTTCTAAGTAATTGCTCCATAGATCCTATATCTATCTATATGAAAAAGAAATCATGTAACGAAGTGGATTCTTATTTGTACAATTGGTACTTCGAACTTGGAACGAGCATGAAGAAATTAACGATACTTCTTTATCTTTTGAGTTGTTCTGTCGGATCGGTCACTCAACATCTTTGGTCTCTACCCGGACCCGATGAAAAAAATGGGATGCCAAATCCAAAGGTCGTGTGAGGCAACCGCCTCAAGCATTAATGTGAGATGACATTGGTCACCTGGTGCATATTGCCTTTCCAAGAAACTGGCCAGCTTTTCCAAGCCCAATGCATAAAAGCATTGATTCCCAGCATGCCGGGAAACCTACGTCGGGTTGAATGTGCTTCCAATAACCATAGAATGTCACTATCTTTAGCTCTTCTAAGATATTCTATAGAACATTATTCAATAACATACCTGCAAAAGTTTTGTGGGAACTTGTTTCTAGTACTTGCTCGAAATACGTATGTTTTCATCGGTTTCATCAACTGCCGTGCCGTACAACTGACAGATGGAGCAAGTGCTGTTTGGATGAGGGAAAAACCCTTTCTACTAGTAACATCCGATGATCAAAGTATAAATACTTTGCTGATAAATTTGTTGGAAGTAATTTCGGACTCTTAGTGGGTGAACTTGAGAGACCATTGTTGACAAGCTGGTCATAGTTGGTTATGTTTCCTAATTGTATTGTAATTATAATAGGTAATGTCTTTGCTAGTAAGTTAGGTTAGTCTATATAAACCAAGTTATGGTTAAACATTATAGATTGTGATGTGTGAGGTGCAACCGATTTAGGGGTCATCTAGAAGACACACACGAGATGCAACCGAGTTAGGGTTCATCTAGATGCAACTGAGTTAGGGTTCATCAAGAGTCAAACTGATTTAGCGTTTGAGAGTTTGTAATCAGTTTTTTGAGTTAGATTTTCTGATTAATATAAACAAGAGTTAGTTGTTTAATTCGTGTTTGATTATCGATCTGGGACTTTAATTGATATCAGAGCCAAGTTCAAGAAATCGATAATCGACTAAGCTCGCCACCACTGTGTGAGTTAGACACAATCGCTGACGGGAAGAAGACCGTTGTTGCGCCGCATACGAGATCAAGCCAAGCCGGGAATAAATTGTGACTTACGACCAAGTTCATAGGGTTGGCTAGACAAATTTTGGAAATGGTTGGCTAGTCAAATTTTGACTTTGCTAAATGCAAAGAAGATGAAAAAAATCACTCTCAAAAGTAAATCTTAATGTTGGCATGCCTCGACCAATCTCATGAAGAAGTCATAAGTAACTATTAACAACATCCATAATGATGGCAACATGTGTTGAAGTGTACAATGAATTGTGCCATGAAATATTGTTAGGAAATCTAGTAAGTGGACTAAAAATTGTTAATTACATATCACGGCCATTGAAGACGTACTTAACAAGTTAGCTACCTTTTGTTTTTTCAAACATCAATAGTTTGAGTGCGCTTCATTATGTCTTGACGTAAAATAAATGTCAGTAATTGTACTTAAACAGGTAGAGGAAAATTTATTTTGTTTCGAATACATTAACTATGGCACCAGACAGAGACATTTTCAAGTAACTCTATTAACAAAACTCTGTCACCTCAGTTATGACACACTCATGCATTCACGTGATGTTATGTAATCACACACGCGAGTCTGTCAATAAACGTTGGTGGTCTAGTAAAATAACAAGTTATGGATAAATAATAACAAGAGATATGTTAATATGAATTATGTGCTATGTGTTCATGTGTGAACCTTACATGCTATACTTGTTGCATAGTGTAATGTGACACATGCCTACACATATTATTGTTTCATGTCATGATACATGTCTACATGTTTATGCATATTTCATTGTATAAAAAATATTTAACATAAGTATTAAAGAATAGTTATTAGTGTATCATTTAGTATGCTATTCATGTAGGTGTTTATTATCAAGTTATGATTACACCTATGATCATATTTAAAATCAAGAAAGGTTTCATGATCTTTGGTTTATCCCTTATTTCTTCTTCTCTTTTGAAATCCCCTCCCCTCTCCCCTTTTGCATTCGGTTTTGGAGCAAGGAACACGCACATACATTTTACTTTGATTAGATCAAGATCAATGCTTAGTAGATCTAGATTGGCTGATTTCTTGCGATAATAGATATTTGTATTTTATGATGTAGTTTTTCATGTTCTTGAAATTGGGATTAGGGCAATCAAGTATCCAAATGGTTATAAATGATTGTAAGTAATCATATTAAAATTGAAAGATTGATCATGTTGGTTTTAGATTTGTTATTAGTTTGATGTTGTCATGGATTAAATGATGTTATCATATGGACTATTATGTATCATAATTGTAACCAACATGAAATCAATCATACCGAAGTTTCCATAGCGCCCAGTCGATCACAATCAAGAGGTGGTTTTCTGGTTAGTGAGCATCGCCTTTGAGACCGCTTAATCAAATAGTTCGCTTTTATCCTTCCAGCTTCGAATATCAGCTCGTCTTCTTCGAAAGAATCGGATGAAGAAAACACATTTCATTCCATTTTTGGTTGATGATTTAGAGTAAGGGTATACAAATATGTTTATAAAACAGAGAGCAACGGAAAATTTTGTGAAGATTTTGGGAGAAAAGATGTTTATAAAACAGAGAGCAACGGAAAAATTTGTGAAGATTTTGGGAGAAAAGTGGGTGAAGATTGAGTAGTAATTGGTATTTTATAGAAGGGTGCTGCTAAACATATCCCCTTACACTATTTTTACTAAATATACACCCCCCTTAACTTATTAGATAAATTACTATTACAATTTAACATTATTTATATACATATTAGTCCCTACAAAATATTTTTCACTTAATAATCTTCACTACATATATAAAATTAAAAACTATCAAGTATTACTATTAATTTACCTTTTTAGTATTAATATTGTAAATATTTATAATATATATTTTTTAATTTTAATACTATATATATTTATAATATCCTTATTTTACCTCTTTATCTTTTACAAAATAAACCCGAAACTCAAAAACCTAAAACCCTAAACCCTAAACTCTAAACCCTAAACCCGAAAACCTAAACCCTAAACCCGAAAACCCAAACCCTAAACCTGAACCCTAAACCCTAAACTCGAAATCATAAAAAAAATGCAACCTGTAAAAAAAATATGAAATCCTTGTTTTTGTGCTAATTTGGTAATTATATAATTTCAAGGGGTAATATTAAAGTTGGTTTTCGGGGGGGGGGGGGTATGGCAAGCAACCAGGGGGTACATTTAGTTGACACAATACCCAACATCTCAACGATTCAAAAGACTTGTGAGGCTGATTCAGCACTCATGGTGACCTACTAGCACCCCTACTCACTTGTGGTCGTTACGGCATTCGCTACCACGATGGTAGCACGTGGAGGGCCTAGCGCCCCAATGATCAATTAATTAGGCGGTTCAATATGGGAGGGGTTGGGGCGCCTTTAGGCTTGAACACCGCCAAGGGGCGCAAAGAAAGGGGCGTCCGGGGCGGGGCTCATGAAGACCGGCGCTATGTGGGGGCGGGAGGACTCCTCCTTTTTCAATGGTAATATGATTGTTCTATATATAATAAAAAATCTCTAAAACTATATATATATATATATATATATATATATATATATATATATATATATATATATATATATATATAGCAAGGTCATATAGAGCAATGTTATAATAAGAAGTAGATTTTTTATAAAAAGTGTAGGAAATGTGTTTTCACCATTAGATCTAATAGAACACACCGCACAATAAACACAGTTTTCATATCCACCGTCAGATCAACATATCTAATGCACCAGATTACTTCTTACACTTCTTAGACACACTGCACTTCTTATTTTAACCTCACCCTATATATATATATATATATATATATATATATATATATATATATATATATAGGTATTGGATCATTTCAGAAGTTTTTTTACAGCGAGAAGTGCGAGAAGTGAATGTGTAACTCCATTAATCCCTAATTTCACTCTCTTTCTTATGTGTAGGTGCGTTGTGTAAGTGCATATGTATGTGTGTAGGTACGTATGTTTGTATATGTGTACGTATGTTTGTATATGTGTATGTAGTATAAAATTTCTCCAAAATTAAGTCTTCCGACTCATCTTCGACACCTGACTATTACCCTGATCCCGACGTTATTTCGGATTCAGATTAAGGGGATGACACGTTATTTAGTGCGATTTGAGAGGCTTCCCAACTCTTAGTCGAGCATTGCGAAAGCTCACAAACACAAACAAGACGACCTTATCTTTAATGGGGTCGTATAGGTGCTCATGACCGGCTGAATATAAGATAATTTTTCGTCGAACCCGATTTTTTTATTCAGAACAATTTAGGCGCTGTTTTCGGATAAGTCGCCAACTATTTTAATGAATTGTTGGTGATTTAGAAGGCGATTATGCATTTTTCGACAACGGGAGGACGCGAGAGGTAAACCAAGATTTTCTCTTATGCAAAAACGCACTGCGACAATCATCAACTAGCGTATGGGACTACGGGCGACGCCATGAAAGAGTATTTACACATGTCGGAGATAGTGTGTCGTGAAACCCTTCACACGTTCTGCAAATGTGAGTATTATTATCATTTTAATTATTTATTTCTAAACCTTCTTATTTTGAGTGTGAATTTTATAAATTTTGTTAAAATTATTAATATTAAGTATTCCTTAACTATATGGTAAAAAGTATATGAGGAGGCTGACTCAAAGTGACTTACAAAAAATATACGAGGTTCATTAAAATAGACACGGTTTTCCCGGGATGCTTGGTTGCCTCGATTGCGCACACTGGCATTAGAAAGCCTGTCCAGTTTCTTGGTAAGGTCAATATCACCGGGGTGATCTTGATGACCCAACAATTATGCTTGAGGCAGTTACATTATTTGATCTTTGGATAAGACATGCGTTTTTTGGGATACCCGATGCAAACAATGATGTAGTTATGATACAGTCGTCCCCTAATTTTTGACCACGTCATAGAGGAAGTTGCACCCACCACCTCATTTTCCACGAATGATGTCAACTACAATTACGAGTATTATCTAGTCGACGGTATTTATCTGGAGTGCGCCACGTTGGTTCTTAGCTTTACGTGCCCGACTGAAAATAAACGTCAATACTTCAAAAAAAAACACGAGTCGGCCAGATAGGACATCGAAAGGGCATTCATGGTATTAAAGAAATGTTGGTCTATCATTAAACAACCGACTCGTTTTCACCAAATGGATAAGTTAAGAAACATAATGTACACTTGTATTATCTTGCATAATATGATATTGGAGGACTCGGGTAGAGCAATTTGTCAATGCGAGAACAATGATGAGCCAGAGCCGATCTCAACACTAAACGATGATGAGAAACTTGCTAATATAATAAGTACATGAAGAAGAGAAACGAATCACAGTCTTCGATCGGATTTGGTTGAACATCTTTGAAGGAACAAGCAAAATTATGCCGCCGACTAAAAATAGTTGTAACTATTTTTTAGTTTTTATTTATATGTTTTAAATTAAATTTGGTTTTATATTATTATTGTATTTTATTTTAGTCATGTGTTGGTTTTATGAAAAAAAAAGTTTAAACCCCCTTGGGCTTATATTTTGGGGCTTTAAAGTCCCAGTCTTCATGCGATACTATGGAGGGGCTTTAAAACCCTTCATTATAGTAAACTAGTTTTTATTTCTTGTATACGGAGTTGTTTTATATTATTTGTTTATAATATTTATTTATTTATTTTTATTTTTTAATTGTATGAATGTTAATAATATATTTATGGTTTAATAATAAATTGTTTCACAAATAAATGAGATATTATAACTCGGTTTAAAAGCTATATGGGTTTGACGAGACCCAAGACCCGTTTATTTTTTTTACTATAAAATTAGTTTTTTAATATAAATAATATATATCTTTTTTTAATAGATCAGATATTAATTTTTAGTATATCCTTACTTTATAGGATTTTTAAATCAAATATTTGGTGAGATTGGTTTTTAATTTAATGAGATGTTATAGCCCGTATAAGAAATATATGGGTTTGATAAGACTCATACCCATAAATTAGGATCAAATGCATGAGAAGCCTCCATTTAACAATTAAGCAAATCTGATGACTCCAAAAAAAGAGAAGCGAATATATCGCGACATGTAAGATTTTTATTTTTTCGTTTATATAAATTATAGATTGCCTTACTACAATGCATGATATAAAAGGCCTCACTCTTTATTTGTTTATACCTAGCCACCTCGGCATATTAGATTCTTTGATATACTTAGTTTTTTTTTTCTCAATTTTTGCTTCTTCTTTGAGGAATCCTGACAACTAGACTAACATCATGCATAGTGATATGAGGAGAATGGAGGAGAAGTGTGTTACGTGGTGTTCAGTCATCAAGAAGATGGATTATAGTTTAGGGTGTAATGGTGTGGGAGAGATTGGGGGAGATGTGTCACAACTTTAGTGATTATGTTAATAAAAAAATTAATAAAATCAGGTGGCCCCTCCACATTTCAACGAGAAATATTTCTTGTTTCCCCCAATCTTGATGACTTCTCTAGGGGGGGGGGGGGTCGAGTTGTTCCCCCCAATTCTCTCTCCCATTCTCGGCCCCAATATTGACCACTACGGGTGGTCTAAAACCGGAATGGTGGAGGAGGTTGTTTTTTTAACGGCCAACAAACATAGAATGCATAGGTACTCCGTACGGGGTGACTTAATGGCAAAAGGTCACCGCCAGCTCCCAACCCAGCCGTACGGAGCCCTTAAGCACCTCCAAGTAATCTCCAGTTCCGGGGAAAATCCACTCGCACAAAGGCCCACTGGTGGAAAAACTCGGCCGCTCAGTCTTTCTTCATTAAGCCACTCATGTCCCCTCAAAGTGTTGTAAGTGAGGTTTGAACTTGAGTCTTTATTAAGAAATCAATGCTCTCTACCACTACATCACATTAGGTGGAGGAGGTTGCACTTCGTTAAAAGTCGTGAAGGTTTTAATTGTATTTAAATTTTTAGTGCATAGAAAGTTGTATCTTATTATTATTATTATTATTATTCACAAGCAGTTCCCAAAGGTTAGTAGAGTTTTTGCCCTTGCCAATAAGAAAAAAAAAACAAATAATTGTTGTTTTTGTACCATTGTATTTTTCTACGTAACAAAGTATAAGCATTGGTTAAATCAAACTGTTTCATCGATCAATGCATCCCCAAATTGGTAAAGGATTGGTAGAGGAAATATGTGAACATGTTCTTACTCGATACATTCATTGTTTCTTCTACAATAGATAATAATGTGGACATAAGCACAATCGAGTCACTTCAATACAACTTTCGAACAATCAAAGCAGCTACAAATGACTTTTCTGAGAGCAATAAACTTGGAGAAGGTGGATTTGGATCAGTGTACAGGGTAATATGTAAAATACAATTGTTTTCTTAGATTACTTTGAATATTTGATATGTAAAATGAAAGCCTAAAATTTATATGAAACTTGAAACATTAGGGCAATCTTCTAAATGGACAAGAAATAGCGGTGAAGAGGCTGTCAAATGATTCCAAACAAGGTGAAACTGAATTCAAGAACGAGGTCATGCTTGTTGCAAAGCTGCAGCATCGTAATTTGGTTAGGTTCCTTGGTTTTAGCTTAGAAGGAACCGAAAGGCTTCTTGTATACGAGTTGATGCCAAATGCAAGCCTTGATAATTTTATATTTGGTAATGCCTTATCAATATGTTAGTAAATTGTACACCACCAGAACCAACATTAACCAAACGTCTAACATGACCGCACATGTTATATATGTACACTTGTGTAATATGTTTTTTTTATAATAAACCATGATGGATATTGGTGGTGTACAAATTTGTCTGAAACTACTATTGTTTACTATCATTTTACAATATAATTTTTAAGATATATTTTTAATAATATTTTTTCATGTTTGTTATAGATCCAAACAAGGATGCATTGTTTGATTGGAATACACGCAGCAGAATCATAAAAGGGGTTGATGGTGGTCTTCTTTACCTTCATGAAGACTCACGTTTGAGAATAATTCATCGTGATTTGAAAGCTAGTAATGTTTTGCTTGATGAAGAAATGAACCCAAAAATTGCAGATTTTGGCATGGCAAGATTGTTTAACCACCAAGAAACACAAGGATGCACTAAACGAATTGTTGGAACATAGTAAGTACACCGTCTTTGAAGGGATATCATATCTTCATCTTTGCCTTCTATAAAAATGTCAAACATTCATTGAATCCTAACTCTCTTTCTCTCAATACCACTTTATAGTGGTTATATGCCTCCGGAATATATCATGCATGGTCAATTTTCAGTGAAATCGGATGTTTTCAGCTTTGGGGTTCTAATGCTTGAAATAATAACGGGCCAAAAGAACCAATGTTTTAAGATTAAGGAGAGATCAGAATTCCTTCTTAGCTATGTAAGTATTATACCAAGTGATAGTATACGTACATGTTAGTTTCATCATAGCATTAATAATTTTACTTCTCTCTTATAGGCATGGAAAAGTTGGAGAGATGAAACCGCCTCAGGTATGATAGATCCTGTATTAATCGTTGAATCTAGCTCATTACAAGAAATCATGAGAGCCATCCACATTGCATTACTATGTGTTCAAAATAATGTTGATGAGAGACCGACCATGGCTTCCGTTCTTCATATGCTTAATAGCCCGTCTCTCCCTCTCCAACTACCATATGAGCCGGCTTTTTTCATTACCAGTTCTTCAACAATAGCAAGTGGCTCCGACCACTACAATCAAAGATCTTGCCACTCTTCAGGCAAAGATGCTTCAATATCCACAATTGTTGCACGATAGTCTTATCAATGTATTTAATATATACTATATTCATTGTAAAGATATATATAGAAACCTCAGTATAGTACACCTACACATATTTTTAATACTTTTAGTATTTTTCTAATGAGACATAATGTTTATATAATATGTGTCATATGAAAACTCGGTTACCAGATAATCAAACACGATTACTAGATTAATTTACAAGACAAGCTATGTGATAGTAAAGAATATGTGTGTGGGGCCTATGACTCCCACCTCAAGGTCAATAGGATGGAAGTGAGAGATGAATCAAGGAGAAAGGATGCTGCTACTGTTGTTGGCGCTGCTATTTAATTTCCGGTAATGGGGATCGTTTTGATGATGATGTAGGGGCTGTTGTTGGTGTGGTCACAAAACACTCAAACAGCATGGATGACACTGCTGGTTTGGTGGTCGTAAACAACATGGGTGAAGGTGCTGGTTTGGTGGCCGGTGTGGATATTGGTAGCGGTTCCATAGCAATTTGTGGTGGTGTGGTGGAAGCGGGTGACACGGCTGGTGGTGGTGCGGTGGCGGAAGTTGGCTGTGTGGGTGTGGCTTTCCACCCGGTTCGAATTAATTGGCTGAAGATGGTTTGCTTGCTTGAACACGAGTCTCTCAAAGGATTCGTTCATCCATTGAGAGCTACATGCTAACAACCGGGTTCAGCCGAACCTGTCTTTTTTCGGTTTTATAAGTAACCTATAGGTATGGATTAATGAGCGAACTCATTCTTTTTCGGTGAACAAAGTCAGTATCATTTAAAAAATATATTTGAACAGATTGATTATGAAAAGTTTAGTTAAAAAAAAAATTAGTAATAAATATTTTTTTTATATACAAACAAAAAGCTTTAAAAAAACTAACAAATATTATAAATGGCGACGATTATATGAATGATACTTAAATTTGTTACAAATTGACGATGTATTTTAGTTATAATAGTGATATTCGTTCTATTTGTTTGACTGAATGACTGATCCTACCCGACCTATCTGGGTCCGAAAACTTTGACGCTGGAAAGATCGAGCACCGAAAAATCCCGAACCCATAGGAATAATTTATGGCTCCACAACTGTCCATTGATGGAACTCGATTTTGGATAGAGTTTGAGCATCCATGGGTCCGGGGGATGACGGGGCCTCTGATATTTATTGTTATTTATCAGTCGGGTTATATAACTAGAATGGAGATCAAGGAGACTGGAAGAACATTTAGAGAGAATATTAGATCATCTTCATTATTTTGTTCATAAAAATAAAGCAACACACTAAGGACCTATATAACCTTACAATCCAACAAACCACACCGTAGACCACTAACCAACTAACTACATTAAAAAATACTTCGACAATGGAATGCATGCCAACATGGCAATACGAGTGTGGTGCAACTTAGATCGTGGGACACAACACAACCCCAAAAACTATTAATAACAATATTACCCTCAAGGCCTCATTCCATAAACGTTAAAGGAGATATTTGATGGACTATCCGAATTGGAACTGATTTCGGGTCCACCTTAGATAAAATCGTATCGGGTTCACAAAGTTGTGGTACTAAAGGCACATTGACCAACCAGGGTTCCTGTGTAGCACTTAGTAAAATACCCTCTTCAGTGTCGAATTTTTTTAAAAAACAGTATTCCCTGTTACGTGTTAATGGACCTAAGCCCATATTTATGTCACATCGTAATTACATTTCCATCCTATGCCCGTTGTAGCACGTTAACAATAATTGAATAACAAGAACTGTTTGAAGGTGGAATTATTGATGGCAGAATCGATTGATGGCAGAATCGATTGATGGCATAAACTGAATAACCAATAATGAAAGGAAAATCGTCAATGCATAATACAAAAATCGAGCAAATAAGAATACAAAAATGATTGTTGTGCCGTTGGTGGGATGTGCATCGCAGAATATAAAATCTAACAAGAAGAATCGGATTTATTTTTCTTTTTTAAATTTACAAAATAACATGGTAAATCAATTTTGATCTATTGCAGTCAATTACACTTCTTGAATTAATAAGTAATTTCTGGAAATACAAATTAAATTAACATTCTATTTGTGAGAATCAAATAGGGTAATTATGTAATTACTAATTACATCATATAGTAATTACATAATTCTCCTATATTGTAATTACATAAAACTCTACTTGTATATAAAATTATTTTACTTAATTCTTACTATTAGCACGTTAATTTAATTTGTACGTTTTTCCATATGTTTTCTAAATCCTAACATCCTATTAAAAAAACTCAGCTTTGTTGGATAATTAGTCAGAAACGTTTTACCCTCATTCTTGAGAACCTTCACCTACTGAATTAGTTACACGTACACACGACCACACGTTTGTTGGCCACTTGGTTTGACTCATTATCTACACAGCTTCCGTTGAAGGACATTCTGTTTTGACACTTCATTATCAACACAACTTTCCTTGGGGGGCATTCGGTTTGGCACTTTATTATCAACACTTTTCCTTATTCGGCGGCAATTGGGTTTGACACTTCATTATTAACACAGCTTCCTATAAAGGCCATTGGGTTTGATACTTCCTTATCAACACAACTTTCCTTGGAAGGCATTCGGTTTGGCACTTTATTATCAACACAGCTTCCTTATTTGGCAGGCATTGATCGGTTTGGCATTTCATTATCTACACAGATTTTCTTTGGAGACCATTCGCTTGACCTTCATTATCTACATAGTGTTTTTTTTAATAGTGTCTCAGTATTAATTTACTAAACCTACTAATGGTCCAGCAGGGAAGGCCTTAAAACTTTTAGCTGCAAATTTTAAAAGTTGTTATAGTTGGGCTTGGATGGGGTCCTCGCCCCCTCCCTCCCTCCCTCCCTCCCTTCACTTTAAATATAGATTACTTTGAAAACTTAAATACTGCTTTGGTTAACTATCTAAACGTTTTAGAAAAAAAATGGAGTATGTCAAAAGAAATGAAATATGGGAATTGGAGTTGTTTTGCTTATAAATTTCAATGGATAGTAGTTATTGGGTGCTGATAAATGTATCCCCTTAAATCATTTTTACTAAATATACACCCCCTAAAGTTATTAGATTAAATACTATTACCTCATAACATTCTTTATATACATATTAGTCCCTACAACATTTTTTTCACTTAATAATCTCCACTACATATATCAAATTAAAAACTATCAAGTATTACTATTAATTTATTTTTTAGTATTAATTTTGTAAATATTTATAATATATTTTCTTTAATTTTAATAGTATATATATTTATAATATCCTTATTTTACCTCTTTATTTTTTACAAAATGAACCCTAAACCCTAAACCCGAAAACCTAAACCCTAAACCCGAACCCTAAACCCGAAAACCTAAACCCTAAACCCGAAAACCTAAACCCAAATCCTAAACCCTAAACCCGAACCCTAAACCCGAAATCATAAAAAAACGCGACTTGTAAAAAAAATATGGAATCCTTAATTTTGTGCTAATTTGGTAATTAAATGATTTTAAGGGGTAATATGAAAGTTGGTTTTTCCAAGGGGGTATGACAAGCAACCAGTGGGGGTACGTATAGCCTGACCCTAGTTATTAGATTTATAAAAGGAAATGAATTCATTATGTGCCCTTGCATGGAATGCAAAATTTTCAATGAATTTAAGAAAATAAAAGATATCTGATGGTCGGGTGTAAATCATGTACTTATTTGTATTATTTTATATGTTTTAGTTAGTTTATTATGCGAACAATGGAGCTTCATACGTGTTTATATGTTGCAGGTCTTTGAATGTTAAATATGTTAAATTGGGACTTGTACGAGCATGGGATGAAGTCTTGGAATGATCGGAGAGTAAACGAAAGCTAATCAATGTGGATAATTTAGCCTAAGCATGTTATACAAGCGTTGGATTGGAAACAAGATGAGAACATGGAATTTCAGGTCTCAACGTAACTTGCTCTGGCCCTGACGTAACTTGCTCTGGGCTGACATAAAGGGCGTAAGCAACTTATAAAACAGTCGTGTTTGGCGTAGGATAACAAGACCCGGCGTAGCTTACGCCGGGTACTGATAAGTGACACGAACTTACCAGTTTTTTAGGGTATAAAAAGGAATAATAAACCCTAACTCGGGGGAACTTCTCTTGGTCGTTTTAGGACATATTGGGACGATATTTAGAGCTAGGAAACACCACTCAACATCATTCGATTGATGCCTAACGGATTCCAATCATCAATTGAATATCTAATGGCTACCATGAGAGGCTAATCTCTCCGATTCATTCCCGGGATGTAGAATTTGTATTTATTTCAGATTTGATTGTAACCATGAACATATTATTTGTAATTATCTTTGATTGATCTATGAGTATTGATATTTAGTATTGCTGTGCATTCAATCGGTTTAGGTTTACGATGATCAGAACGATTAGTTTGTCGGTTGCTATAGTAATTGCTCATAGGGCTTTTGACTAAGTTTGAATACAACGAAGCACACAATTGCCCTTAGTTGAGTCACACTGGCGGGGACCGTTTGATAACCAGTGACGTGTGTTAGCGATTGTTGGTGCCTAAGGTTTAACTTGTTAATTAGTCTTTAGTCAGTCTACGATAATTAATCTGTTAGGTTGCATGAGAAACTGTTTAATTACATTCTTGAACCCCATGGATGATTCATCTTTGTTAATTGTTTGAATTCGTGAATTTGCTTAATCTTTATTAAAACCAACTTATTTGCTTGTGTGATCAGCACTACAATTTACTACTTCATAATACTGAATTTTTTACACGATTTCCATTAACCACATACTCCTGATGGATACGATACCTTACTTATCCTAGCTACTTAGGTTAATTAGGTTTTTGCATGTCTCAAACGACGGTCATCAAACTGACGCCGTTGTCGGGGAGTTAGTGCGCTTAGTGTTTTTCGTGTTATTTGATTTTTGTGTTTAATTCTAATTTTAGTTTAATTTTTTATTTTCAGTTTTTAGTTTAAAGTTTATTTTTTTCCATTTTACACGGGTTGTGTTAGTTGTGCAGGTAACAGGTTTATGCACACTCGCCACTCGGGCAGACAGTCACCACTTATATTCGAGCCCGAAATTGAAAGATTAGCTCGGCAGAATCGAGTTCAGAACAGAAATTTTGAGATGGAAGATCAGAACCATAATCAAAATGAAAACCAGAACCAGAACCAAAACCAAGACCCACTTCCACAAAATAACGCATTTCACCCAGATAACATACCTCCACCACCAAATTTCAATAACCAAATCGACCATAATCACTCAGCTCGTGCTTCCAGAACCCGAAACCGAAATCGAAACCTAAACCGAAACCTAAACTTAAATTTTGACCAAGCCGGACCATCAGTTCCAAATAATAACCCCAACCGCAGAGTTCGGATAAACCTCGATGATGTTCAACCGAGTATTTCAACAGAAGATGAAGACGAGGGATGATAATAACGCGAACGAGGGTTTTGAGGTCGAGGATGAGGTAGACTGGTGGGGTAGAAGGAATCGGGCAGTTGAGCCCGAGAACGAGGTTGTTGAGCCACATAATGAAGGGGATAATAATTGGGATGAATAGGTGGAAGAGCCAGTGAATCGAAGATGGGCTGAAGCAGTTAATAGAAACGAAAGGGGTCGGAACAGAGTGAATCGGGTGGAAAGGCCCGAAAGAGTTCTGAATATTCAGGTTAACCGGGGCGGTATGGTGAACCCCGAGGGGCTTAGAAGGAATTATGTAGCACGGTTCAGGGTGTTAACAGTCGGTTCAGGCCGGCTATCTCGGATGGAGCATCCCCGTTGGTCCCACAGGAACGAGTGTCGGGACAGCAAACTTTTAAGTCCCGGCCATCTTACATTAACATTGTTCCTCATTTTCACGGGATGGCTTCGGAGGACCCATATTCTCACTTGACCGATTTTCCGGCTATTTGCGGGTCTATTGGTGATGGTACCTTTGATCAAGACGAGGTTCGGTTGCGGTTATTCAAGTTTTCATTAAAAGATAAAGCAAAACTTTGGTTTAACTCGCTGCCGATGCACAGTATCAGAAATTGGGCTGAGATGTAGCAGGTATTTTTAAACGAGTTTTATTCACAGTTGTCACACCCCGGATAGGGGGCTGGACGTGATGATTGAATACCAACCAAAACACAGCGGAAATAAGGTAACAAATTTATATTTAGACACTAGGTCAAAGTTACATTCTAATCTCTAATACAACTACAAAGTTAGAAATTCAACTACCATCTAATTTGGTGAAAATGTACCAGTATCCATCATGGCTTCATTAGGTTAAGCTCTACGGTTCGACATAAGTCTTCTAAAAGGATCTTCTATCTTCAAGCGAGCTCTTGTCTAATACTCTAAATCTCCATATCCGAATAAAAAGTACCTGAACACATGCTTAAAATAATTGGGTCAAATAAAAAGTTTGTGAGTTCATGAGTTTAATTTATAAATATATATATATATATGTGTGTGTGTATATATATATATATAAATGATCTAAATATTATGGTGCACATTAAGCAAGTTCACAATCAAACTTGTGTCCACGACACGTGAACATCTAAAATAAATACCCCTTACCCATACCCCTTATTTTTATGGGTCAAATTACACTTATGTCTGCCCAACATAAGTTACAAATGGCGCGGATATATGTCACAAGATATACATTTTATCATTCAGCGGGTGCTCGTCCCATGATGTAGGCCCAATGTGTGCGGGGGTCGCCTAGATAGTACTACCCATATATCCCGTGGCTCCTTTCGGAGTTAATGATTATGCTATAAAGTCGGGGATTGTTTAAGGCAACTAAATAGGTCTTGATTAATAATACACCTATAAGTATAAAAACATATAAAAGCATGTATCCACCCAAAAATTTAAGAAAAAAAGTAGTGCATGAACTCACCTTAGTCTATGCGTATGCATGAAGATAAAAATGCTAAAGAATCTTGTATGCTATGCGGGAAACGGCTCCAAGTCATAGATATTTCTAAATGCATATAACATGTCACTAAACATAATATGCATCATATTATATGTGCTCGTGACCTTAGTTGGTTAAGGTTATGTATACTTATGTTATTCGAGGTTAATTAACAAGTTTAAGTCCAAACGGTGGATCACTTTGATTAGTTAGTTTCAGTAGCACCATGACGTTTGTCGGTTCGGTTTTGCCCAAAAGATGTGTTCGTAGGCTTTAATGTATCTATGCTTATAAATACTTATGTGTTTTCATATTTTAATAATACGCTTGGGTCGGATTGGTTCATGGAGTATTACTTTAAGATATTGATAAAACTAGCCTCTTATTACGAGGTTATGCTCGAAGTTTAAAAAATAAATATATAGTCTTTGATTTTATAAATAACTAGTAATTATAATTATAAATTGTCCCAGGTTATAAACACTTAAACATACATATTTTGGATTTAAGTATTCCATAAAAACTAGCTTATTCAAAAATATGTGTTCTCGTTGTCGGTTTTGATTGAAACCGCACTTTTAGAGCGTACTCGCGTAATTGGTGAATAGGTGTTATTTTAAAACTTAGTAAAATATTTTATAAGTCCTTTGAGCATAATTTACTGTAAATATATCATGTCTACGTAAAAGGTTCTAGAAAATATTAACTTGTTATGGTTTTGGGTTTTTAACGTATTAACTCAGTTTTTACCGTGTTGTTGACTCGTATGTCAAATCCAGGTGATTCTTTTTGCTAAAACCCATAAAATACTTTAATTTTGTTGTAAAAAAATTAGTTGTAGTATTTTTAGTAAAAACTGTACGGTTTCACATTTATCTCTTTATTTGCGTACATAGTGACAGTTTTACAGTATTAACGTTTGTACAAAGAATACTCAAACAAAGAATCATTATGAACATGTTAGTATGGTTATGTTCTCTGTACTTTTAGTGTTTATTATGTTTTGGTTTATATGGGTATCGTATGTGCCTATGTGATGTGTAAACCTTAATAATAGACGTATTTAACAAATGTTTTCGGTTAGGATTCGTGTACCTTAGGTTAGAGCTGAGACTATGCTATCTTTAGGAGCTTCAAACACGTTAAAAAGGGTTGTGAAAATCGTGGGTTTTGCTGAGACAAGGATTTAGTGCAATAGTTTGTAGAAAACATAAGGATAACATGTGAATTTGGAGGATTAAGGTTAGGTTATCGAGTTACCTTTGTAGGGAACTGATTTAAGGACTTGATGAGGGCTGGAATATAATGAATCTTAAGCCCCAAAGGTTATTTAACTTCTACGAAAATAGCACATGAATGATTAGGGCTTATAACCTAGAAACAATCAAGAAAGATTGTAATACATGATTTGGGATTGATGCTACCTATACTCCGTGACAAAGAGATTAACTTGATGGATTCAATTTGGGCTGTTATGGGTCGAGCATGAGAGCAGGAGGGGCTGTTACGTTCTGCGAAATGAGTTAGGAATTGTAGGTTCCCAGCCGGATCTACACGGAATATCTCGTTCTACGTAGGTGCGGAATCCCTACATAAGACGTTACGAGCGTAGAAGATGATACACGTTAACACGATCAAACACACGTTACAATAAACAAAGACACGTTGTATTGCAACTGGAAACACGTGATTCACTGATCACCGATTACACAAACTGAATAACTCGTAAACTAAAACTTTAACTCGTCTACTGATCTAGCCGTAACCTAGCAGTTTATATAACACGACAACTTCGCCTAACATGTTTAGGCGAAGTTGTCCCTAACTTCGCTTGTTCCACAAGTTCGCCTATATCAGCGAACTTATGAGAACTTCGCTTACATCCAAATACAAATCCAACTAACTCGATTACAGACACTAGAGACTGAACTACTGACATCATGTACCAACAGACTCCCCCTTGGCAGTAGCTTCATATCTCTATCTTCAAGCACGTGTCTTGTAATCTTCAACAATCTTGTATCTTTCATCTTCAAGCATGAACTCCTTCTCGTACACAAACCGAAACAACTCTTTGATATTTCTTCGCTTCTTCTTTCCAAGCAGGAATATAAAATATTTTCTTCTCGTTCAGCACCTGCAGATCAGGTTGAGACAAATTCACCAAGTGCATTGGATCATACACTCTCAGCAGCTCTTGTTCATCTTCATTCTCCATTACTGCTTCAGCTGTTTCACAATCAACATACCACCACTTCAAATCTTTGAGCACATCTTTGGGCATTTGTTTCATCGGCACTTCTTTTAAACACCGGATCGGCTTATACTTCATGATCATCCAAGGCTTGCCGTCTGCTCTCATCCCTCTATCTTTGTCTTCAATAAGTTTTCCTTTCTGTGGTTTCAACAGCTCGAACTTTTTCTCCTTTATACTTTCCTTCCAAACAATCTTTCCAATGACCCTAGCCATGTTATCATCACTCCTGTTTATCAACCCCAACCTGGCTAAGTCCTTCACTTCACACTCAGGCAACGTATTCAACGATCTCAACAGTCTCTTGAAGTACTGAACCCCATCATACCTTTTAATCACAAAGAGCCTCAACTGCTCATCATATAACCAGCATATAATCCCCGTTTTCGATTCAGCATAACCCCTGATGTTGTAACTTTTCTTGAACATAGTAGGGACCGCCGGTTTCTTAGTCTTTACGAACCACTGAGCATAGCCTTCTTTCCATCTTGGCTGCTCCTCCCATTCCGTCTTATCGCTTCCCATATCTTGACTCATATCTGCCTTATCAACTTCCGGAATCTCATGCTCAATGTTCTCCTCTACAATCTCTCCCTCTTTAATCTCATTATCAATAACAATCTCTGCCCCAATCTTCTCTATCTCATCAACCGGTAACACATCCTCATCACCTACAATATCATCATACACCTCTTCAGCATCCACGACCACCACCTCATCACCCGAACCGCCAACTGCACTCGTTGACTCCCCCTGAGATGTGGAAGTCCCAATAGCTTGTTCAGTTCTTGGCAACTCTCCACCTGCACCTTTCGATGCATTGGGATCATCGTCTCGATCATTACGCTTCTTCGTCCTCAGCTCATCACCCTTACAGCTCGTCTCCCCCTGAGATGCCAAGAACTGCTTCAAGGCATCAATTATTTTGCCATGTTCGATCAACAGGGACGACTGAATCTGATTCTCTGCAACGAGGCGCTAAATAGCATGGGTCTGGATAAGATTTACCCTTGATTGTTCTGCCACGACCCGTTCAAGCGCTGCTATTCGTTCCGAGTCGGATAAGGTTGCATCGAAATCAAACCTCAGATGTGATATGTCTTGAGTGTACTGAGGAGGGATTTCCAATGTAACCGGGACCTCAGAAGTAGGCGTAAACGTAACCGCAGGTGGTATCGTAACTGACAACCCTGCAGTAGCTACAACTGTCGACTCAATAAATCTTGCCACGACCTCCGTTGGAGTAAGAGTTGGAGGTGGAAAAGATACAATCTCTGGAGTCGATAGCTGGAATGTAGTGGGTGGGATGCCGAATGAGGATGAGGTATCTACCACAGGAACATCCGTGGCGATTGGCCCTGTAACTGGCAATGATGAAGGGACTATTGTCATACCGGACAGTGCGGGTGGAGTGAAACGAACCACTCTTGAGCTCTCACCAGCTCCCGAACCTGCACCCGTCCTCTCCCTTCTTGATCTACGGACCAACTGATGTACTTCTTCCTCAAAATCTGACTCACTGTCATCATCGGCTCTCTTCCTCTTCCCATGAATCCGTTCTTGTGTTACCAAAATTCGTCTCGCTTCAGCCACATCATCATCTGACGAATCTGAATCAGCCACCGTCGTAGCTGCCCTAGTAACATTCACACTAGAAACCTGTGCAACCGAGACTTGCACATTTTCCTCTGGATCAACACGTTCCATATCAAAGAAGCCTTGACCACCAAACGCTGCATCAAGGTCTACATTTTCCTCCGGTGACACAACAGGAGCAGCAGGTATAGCTTGAGGTGCTCCAGCCTGTTGTGGTGCCGGATCCCGAAACTCGTCCCCACGAGCTGGAACATACTCTGGGTTGATCAAGTACCCAAATAGTGGAGTATGTCGAGGACGGAGCTCAGGCTTGCTTCTTGCACTCGATGATCTACACTGAGCGAAGATCCTTTTACTTACACTTTCCACGTATCTAATTGGGCGGCGCTGAGGTAACGTGGGAGCGACGTGATTCAAGATCATTTGTAGGAATCTTGGATACATCAGAAATCTCTCACGCGCCACCGCTCGTCTTTGACGATCTATCTCGTATAATACCATCTGACTAAAGCTGTAACGCTTATTTTAAGTCAGTGCAGTCATTGCCGACTGCATGGTCGCACCCATTCCATCTGTACCAGCCTTTCTCCCATGAATATCTCGTTCTACGTAGGTGCGGAATCCCTACGTAAGACGTTACGAGCGTAGAAGACGATACACGTTAACACGATCAAACACACGTTACAATAAACAAAGACACGTTGTATTGCAACTGGAAACACGTGATTCACTGATCACCGATTACACAAACTGAATAACTCGTAAACTAAAACTTTAACTCGTCTACTGATCTAGCCGTAACCTAGCAGTTTATATAACACGACAACTTCGCCTAGCATGTTTAGGCGAAGTTGTCCCTAACTTCGCTTGTTCCACAAGTTCGCCTATATCAGCGAACTTGTGAGAACTTCGCTTACATCCAAATACAAATCCAACTAACTCGATTACAGACACTAGACACTGAACTACTGACATCATGTACCAACAGGAATGATTAGAATTCAGATTAACACATATAAGTGTCATAACTTACAAGATTTATTATAATGAGTTTGATGATCAGACCTTTAGCCTTGAAATTGAGTTTGGCCACTCCAAAGCAGTAGCATGGCTAGTTGGGGTGCTTGGGTCGTGATTAAGGACTAAGCAATCATAAGGTTCATGTGAGAGTATAGAACCGGGATTCGAAAAAAGTCCTATGCAAGGATTGAAGATGAGTTTCATGTTTCTCTTGAAGAACATTTGGTATTGGTTTGTGAATTCTTCAAGATACCAAACAAGGCTGGAACAAGAGAGTTTGAGGCTGGAAAAAAAGAGTAATGAAGAGAGTTTTTGAGAGGTATGAAAGACCTGAGACTTTCATGGATTTTATAGAGAATTCTTTGTATGATGTAGGGGTTGACCTTAGGGTTGTAGACACCAGAGATTTTGGAAGATATACAATAGTAGTTGACATTTTGTAAATCTCCTGGAGATCTTGTAGTATATTAGAGTTTGCAAAGAAAGTCATAGGAGAGAGGAAGATATATGGATGAGATTTTGTAAGATTTTTGCAGGAGTTTATGGATATAGCTAGATATTTGGTTAAAGCAAGATTTTATCTAGACTTGCTACTAATTTGAAAGAAATAATAATAATAATAACAATAAAATTAACAAAAAAAATAACAAAGGGAGGTGCTGGCGAGAGTAGTAGCAGAGAAAGAGTAGAGATTTGAGCAAATCTCATAGTTTTATAAAAATACAAGTTATAATTAATGTAGGCGTTCATATATTTAAAGGTCTCTCTTTTAAAAGAAAATGGTTGTATAGGAGGTGGGGCTGGGTAGCGAGATTCAGGAGAAAATAGATAATAGACTTCTAACTTTTATAAAATTCAAATGCTATATTTTATCATTGAAAGTTTAAATATTATCTCAACTCGCTTCTTATTTACCAAGAATGAAACAAAATGATATTTAAATATATTTGGATGTATGTATGTTCGATGGCCAGGAAAAAGGTTTATGGAGCAAATGTTTTTTTTTACCAAATTTCAACAGATAGTTGTTTAATTATGTCTCTTATATATATGCCATGTATTGTAATACTTAATTTTATGAATTAATTGAGCCATGAACAGAATTATTATGAAATATCTAATAACTTAGATATGTGTATTACATAATATTATTTGCGTTGGGTTTTGAAATATACGTCGGTGCGCTTAGTTGCATATGCACATAATTTTATCAATTGATTATGTCACAATAATTTCATGTATCATGTATTTCTTATACATTTAGATAATATTTATATGCATATATATTATTATTAATTATATGATTTGTATTCTTGGTTTTCATATGAGAAACCCGTTGGTTATTGTATATGGTTTTCAATAGTTAGTTTCAAGTTTAAATGAGTTTTGGTTGTTTGGGCGGAGTCCATTGTTATGTAGATAGGCCTAGCCCTTGTGTTACTTATAGCTAGTGTCGACTCCTAAAGAAAAAGCCCGATTTCCTAGAACACTTTCGGACTATATAATAATTTAGTAATTCATATTTCAGATGATAATGCATATGAGAGGGGAAAAATCAGACCCTAAAATCGGGGTTGTCACAACAGTCGAAGACGAGCGAGGCCCGTTCGGAAATTCGCAACTTTTCACAATTATCTGGCGAATTATTCCATGAAGCATTCACCAGATTTAAGGATATGATCAGAAAATGCCCACACCACCAGATTGAACTGTGGGAACTGGTAAAGTGCTTTGTCAATGGTTTGACATACGAGGACCGAAAGCATCTTAAGGCCTCGTGTAATGGTCAGTTGTTGAATCAGCCTGAGGAAGATGACTAGGATTTTTTGGAGTTTATGTGTGAAGACTCGAAATCAGAAGCAGCAGCCAAGAAACGAAGACATGGTATTTCCTCCAGGTCAGTTAAGTCAGTCACGAGTGAGTCTGAAAGAATTGCTGAGTTGAAACGTGAATTGGCTGGGTTAAAAAAGGGTAAGAAGAAAAGAAGTCGGGAAAGTTGGTGTTAAATTCCCGGTTTGTGAAGATTGTGGTGAACTCGGGCATAAGGCAGAAAATTGCCCCAAGTTTTATGATGACGGGGAGGATGAGACTGAGGAGGTTAATTATGCTTACGGTGATTCCAAAGGTCAAGGATTGAATTCAAATACCTATCACCCGGGCTTGAGGAATCACCCGAATTTTCATTACCAGAACGCGTTTACATAGTTGAACCCAAACTTTCAGGGGTCGATTCAGAACAGATCGCAGGGTAATTACCGCCAGGGCGGTTATCAGCAGCAGCATGGCTCGTTTAATCAGAATCAGGGGTATAACAGATACGGTAACCGAGGTGGAAATTCATCGGGTAATCAGGACCAGCATAGGGGGTCCTCGGGAAATGCGGATGAGTCGGTGCGCTCAAAGTTGGATGCATTAATGAAGATTATGGCAGATAATAAGGCTGAAACGAAGAAACAGTTTGAGTTACATGATAAGTCAGTAGAGGCAATGTCAAAGCAGATTGGTCAGCTCGCAGCAGATATGGCAAAGTTGCAAAAGAGTGCAGGTCAACTCCCGAGTGATACTACAGTAAACCCGAACCATTACTGCTCAAGCTCCAAGAAGGGAAACAATGTGCACATCAATGTTGTAAGTCTTTTACCTCATTTTGAAATTTCTGGTGTTGAAGTTGATTCACCACCACAGTTTGTTGAGGGGGTGGTGGAAGATGTTAGTGGTGAGAGTGACTGTGTCGGTCAAAATGAATCAATTTTCCAAAATGAATCAGAACCAAAACATATGAAATGTCTTTTGTGAAAATTGCACATATGAAAAATGCTTAAATGGTAAAATGACCAACATGAGAGATGAGGAGGTGGAGAATAATACCACCTCAAGTAAACTCCAAGACCCGGGTGTGCCGCTTTTATCAATTCAAATTGGGAAATTTAAAACTAATCGGGCACTTCTAGATCTTGGAGCATGTGTTAGTATCATGCCCGGTAGTTTATATGATCAGTATGAATTTGGCCCGTTAGAAAGGGTAAACACCACCGTGGTGTTGGCGGACCAAACTCATACATTTCCTTGGGGCATGGTGACTAATGTAATGGTTCAGGTGGAGAATTTTTCTACCTAGTTGACTTTTTTGTACTTGACTATGCTAAACGTGTGAATAATACACAACCACAAGTCATATTGGGTAGGCCATTGCTTGCCACATCACATGCGCTAATTGATTGTGCTAAGGGGGTTTTGGGAATCAAGTATGGAAATCGTGATAAACGGTTATTATTGTTTGAAAATTCTATTAACCCTCTTGTTGAAAAGTGTGTATCCTTGGACAAGGATCACACAAAAGAGGAATGTTTTGTGATTGATAGGATAGATAGGAAGGGATTTGAGAATCAACAGAGTGAGAAGGTGGAAGCGAAAGGAAGCCGACCAATAAAGAAGAAAGTGAGACATCCACCCAACCAAAATGATCGGGAGTGGAGATTGAGGATGTTCGGGCCAGATCCTGGCCTATCGGAAGACTGGCAACAAATTATTAAAGAAAAACATGCTTATAATGAGAATGTTGCATGGGAGCGGGCCAGACGTCCACCTTGAATGCCATAAAAGTTTTAAAAGGGTGGTAATTGTACATTTTGTATATTTTTAGTTTGCATTTTGTTTTAGTTTTTATCTTACTAATTGTATTTTAAGCGTACCATCATAGAAAAAGCTAAGTGTGGGGATACCTAACGAGAAAAGTTTAGATTTTGATGTGTTCGATAAAACTTTTGTCAAACGAGGTTTCGGTTTAGCTACCCAGAGTGCTTTCATGTTCTTTATGATGTGGTTAATCCAGGTACGTGTATATTTTGTTGTATTTTGAACTTTGTGGGTGTTGTTCACTATAAACCCTCACGAGACCTCACTCGTCCACCCGGGCTACCGGGGGATTTAAAGGGCTTGTTGCATACGCTAAATGCAATCGTGATTATTACGAAAGTGAGTTAGGTCTTTTAACATTTTTAACTTGTTTAACAAATTTTTTTTATGAAACGACTTAATTCGGCTGGATAATTGTTTTAATAAATTAACAGAAAATCATTTTCATAACTCTTAAAAGACCTATGTCTTACACTTGAGAGAAGCTTGCTTCTACACGTCTCGAGATTTTACAGGTTCGGTTGTCAGTTTAGTACTTGGTCGAGACGAGAGTATACGAGTGTTTGCAAGAGTTCGCGAGCCGACTGGTCCTTTTCCAGTCTCATTGATATCAGGTGATTTCAGTTTCATAATTTATTTTGTTTTATTAGTTTAGATGTTAAAAGTGTAGTTGTATATTTGCTAGTAGAACCATCGCATTTGAGCCCCGAGTTTTAAATTGTTTTCTAATCAATTTCAACCCCGTCCCCTAATTGCTCATTAACTGTTTAAATATTTTAACATTGAGGACAATATAAACCTCAAGTGTGAGGATGGGGAAATTTGAAATTTTTAGCCCTATAGTACCTCGAAGAGTGTCCGGAGACCAAAGTTGTTAACTGTTAATTATTGCCATTAATGCCAAGTATAGGTTTCTGGTCATGGTTGGTTTTACAGCTTCTCGATAGTCTTACCCACAAATTTTTTTCATCAAGAGAAGTTGAAAATGGGGTCGTTTAGACGGGGATAACGAGTCATGGGGACAGGTACACATGTTCATGTCGGCAACCTTATTCCTCCGGTACGTGTGTGAATTGACCACATATATATTGTTTTGGACAAAAATCTGCTAAGGATCAAGTATCCAAATCTGTTATGTGAGGTAAGGTGCTAGCTCGATAATGACAAGTGTATAAGCTTAATATTGGTGAACACAAAGATGTGATTACGAAGGAAAAAGCCCTTAACCAAGATAGTCTTACTTCGGTCAAAACTTATCAAGGCAATCGTTGGTAAAATAGCTCCGGTCAAGGATTAATTGGATAATCTTTGGTCGAAGTATCTTAATCAATGATCAACAGGATAACCTTTGGTCGGTTAGTATATGGTTATCGTGGTCTCCGGCACAAAAAACCCCCGGACGGTGAAAACTATCACCGTCGAGTTTATTAATAATCGAAAAATGGTTACAAATGCTTTTGGAGTATATAATCGAGGTTACAATGTAAGCTAGTGCTTAGAGAGTATTATTGAATCTGCTCTAGTGTGTGTGAATACAAGTGTCCTTTATCTAGTCAATCATTACTCGTTTAAATAATAACATAATAATAACAATATCTCCTAATTAGACGGAAGTCTTCCACTAGCCGCTCCATGACTTTGACCACGTGCGAATACTCGTTCAATAGCGAGGAAAGCGGAAGAACCAGTCGTTCAGCCGTTGGTGATATTTAAACTTCGATCTTCTAGAGAGTTCGTCCATAATCAGCTATGTTGAATTAGGATCCTATATCCATATTCCAGCTATAGGATGTTCCACGAGGATAATTGATGCAATGCGTCTTGAAGTTGATACACCTGTCTAACACATCACCATACTAAATGCAATCGTTAGTAAATAAATAATACCGAGGATCATCGATCCTTTATATCCTGAAGTATATTTCAAGGATAAACTATCTATAAGACAGTCTATGATAAAGGATCATCAGTATAAAAATCGTGGCCTAACAATTTCCCCCAAAATGGCGGGTGACAGTGGAGCACAGCTGTCATTTTGAAATTTAAAATCACTGTGTAACCTGCATGATGGGACGGTTTTGCCAGGAAATTTACCATTTAGCCCTCAAGGTTAATTATAACCGTCTATATATGCCGCCCTATATCTTTGATTATAAACACCTTCATCCGACGAATCGGGTATTCTTCTAACCCTTGTTTCTTATTTTCTTTAATCGTGTCTGCCGCTTCTTCTTCTTCTTCTTCTTCTTCTTCTTCTCCGGCCCCTTCTAAACCTTCCGAGCACTCATCCGGTGGTTCCGAACTGGTCGAAATGGAACCATAAGGTTTGCTTTCCAACCCATCTTCTGAAATCTGTAAGCTCACGGATCCCGAGGTCGATAGTTTTCACACATTGTTTCCTCCAGACACCCTGTTCCGACCCTACGAATCCAGCATTAGGTGCGACACTTATTCCAAAGTCTGGGTCTGCTTTCCGGCAACTCTCTTTCTTATCGGCTACAAATACCCCTTGCCGCCTTTTACCCAAAGTTTTTTCGATTCTACCGGCATATCTTATATTCAAGCCATGCCGATGATCTGGAGAGTCCTCATTACCATCGAAAGAATCATCAAGGAGGAAAAAATCGATTTTGTCCTTCCGGAGTTGTCGCATCTGTATACCTTCACTACCTTCGGTTCTGCCCATTTTATCTTCAAATCCAAGCCCCGACAGCCTCATCCAATCTCCAAAGCCACGCTAAATGATTCTGTGTGGAAGAATCAATTTTTCTTTGTTAAGCGCGACTCAATACCAGGGGGACTGATATTCCTTCAAAGTGGGTTACAAAGGGTAGGATCCCGGATCCTTAAGGAGTAGTAGGATCCTTATTCTTCAATCTCTATCCTTAAAGTGTTTTTGTTGTCTGTAGTTGAGAACTTCACTTCGCTGAGTAAATTACCTGGAGCAGAAGAAAAAGCGAAACGGTTCCTGGAGCTGGATACCGCAGTTAGAACCTTTCAAGCTCGATTTGTTGAAGGCTTTTGTGAGATACCCTCGAGTTCAAGCATGTCAAGTAAGTTAATAATTTTAAAGTAATTATAATAAAAATAGAACTCTTATCTGTTGATTTTTCTTCCACAGGCACCAAGAAATCTGGAAAGTCTGCCATCAAGTTTTCCCTAGACGATATCGATTTTATGGTGACCTCTCCTACTGCCAAAAAGGAATCTTCGAAGGCCGGAACCAGCTCTGAGCCAAAGACCGCCACAACCAGGGCCAAATCTGCAACTTCAAAACAGGAAGAGATCCTCCGACCCCGAAACTCATTGCGACATTGTCTGCTCCGTAAGTGCATTGTATTTTTATCTTTAATCATTTAGGATCCAGTATCGTCCCAATCTTGATATGAAAATTGTTGATAGGCTGTGGTTGCGATGAGGGATTATTATGAGAAGACTATCCTTCAGATGAGCGAGAAGATGGCAGGGCTAGGGAAAGCTGCGGTTGCTAAGGATAAGGCTATGATCCAACTTTCTAAGGAGAAGAAACAGCTGGAGGATCAGCTATCCTTAGCCGAAGCCCAGCGTCAAGAGGCAGTGGAGCAGGCAACTGATGAAGCCAAGGTGTGGGCTGCTAGGTCGATCTTCCAGGCGCGGATCAAGATGGCGACGGAGGCCGGTGATCCCGCTTTTGACAAGTCAGCTTGGGATGTGGAGAAATGGAAGGCTGCTCTTGATGACCTTGGTGGTGAGGATGATGAAGAGATGGTTGAGAATACCGAGGCTGGGACCAGTGGTGTTAAGGAGGCGGTTGAAGCTGGCAAGGGAGAAGGTGATGCTGCAGTCGAAGATGCAGCTTAAGTGGGCGATGACGGATATTAGAGACAAGGCCCGAGCCCACTTTTTTATTTAGCATTAATGTTTTTATGAACAATTTCTATGGTATGTAATAAACAATAGATATGTAGGATAAAGGATCTATGATCCTTAAAAAAATTGGCGGGGGTGACAAAGGTGGACGGATCCTCTGTTTGTGGGGATGATGCCTTTGTTGCCCCTGTTTTTAATTTCCTGCACTTTATGAACAATTAGTAACTTCTACCTATCCCGGATGGATGGTCCATCTTTTCGTATGGTGAAGTCCGGGTTAGGTAATTTTGGATAAGTTCTTCGGGCTTATTCTAATTAATATAAATCTTTTGACTATTTACTTGTTAGTTATTTTCAAAAATTTGTTGCATATAAGTTTAGTATTGTTAATAGTTTGACAAATAATTTTAAGTAAAAGACGTATAGGATAAAAGATCCTTAAGAAAATCTTTTTAGGATAAAATATCCTCAGAAAATAAATAGTTGGAAATCATATCTTTAATAATTGATAAAAATTTCATAAGAGAATTCTTTCAAAGGGTAAATTCTAGGATAAAGTATCCTTAAAACAGGTTAACCAATTATAAAACAATTTTAAAGGAATAGCCTTATAAACTGATATGTTTAAAATTATTGAAATAAATATAAGACAAAGGTTAATTAATAGAAATCATACCAGAAGGTCAAGATAGACCTAAGTTACCAGAAATGTTGAATTCTCAACGATCCTTGAAGGGATAGTTTTAGGATCCAGGATCCTTATGTGTCTGATCTTCGTAGACAACTTAGTGATTCTGTTGCAAATATTTCATAATGTTAACTGAGATCAAACCCATTAAGCCGGGGATAAGCCCAAATAATAAACTGGGGACAGGCCCAAATAACAATCTGGGGACAAGCCCAATAATAATCTGGGGACAAGCCCAATAAACTGGGGACGAGCCCAACAAATATTTTGGGGTTAAACTGGCGACATGGCCCTTGATAAGAGTTGAAAACCTCTAAAACCTTAGAATTAATACCGGCGACAAGGCCCTTAGGAAGAGGTGAAAACCCCTAAAACCTTAGGAAATGGTACGTCTACCATATATCGTAGGATCCTCCATATAGCCGAAGGCAACGAAATTGTCAGCCACTAAGTGTGTACTGGTCCCGCTGCCCCGGACCATACGTTGGATAACGTGCGCTCCATGCGAGAGTGTAGAAACTCTATTTATAAGAAAGGTGAAAACCTTTAAACCTTATGGGATATGACCATCGGGGGTCATACCCAATCGTGGACAAAGCCAAGGGAAATAGTAAAGTACCTTATATGTAAAGGAGAGGTGGCCAACCTCTTAGACATTGAACCTTTTATTGAAATCTGCATGTTACTTAAAAACTTGGAAAAGATAAATGTTAAAAATACATTATCCTTAGAATAATAAGAATATAAAATGAATAGATAATTATATAGATATTACCGATTTTAAGATCCTTGATTCTCTTAGGATAATATATCCTCTCAGGATATGGGATCCTGATTAGAAAAAATATTTCTTTAGGTGGATAGCATTCCATGTTCTTGGTAGTCTATTGCCTTCCATTGTAAGCAAATGGTATGCCCCCTTTCCTGCTTCTGACTCAATCTGATAAGGTCCTTCCCATTTGGGTACTAGCTTTCCATCAGCCGGATTTGTTGTGTTTTGGAAGGCTTTCCTTAACACCAAATCTCCTTCTTGAAATCTTCTGATTCTGATATTTTTGTTGTATGCCCCAGCTATCCTTTGTTGATAAGCTGCCATTCTGATCTTTGCTAGGTCTCTCAATTCTTCTATAGTATCCAAGTCTTCAAGAAGGATTCCTTCGTTGGTTTCAGGATCACGGATGCTGGTTCTTGTAGTAGGGACCACCATTTCTGTGGGATTCACTGCTTCTGATCCAAATACCAAAGAGAAGTGTGTTTGGCCTGTTGCATTTTTGGGCGTAGTTCTGTCGGCCCAAAGAACATAAGGAAGTTCTTCAGCCCATTTTCCCTTTTTGGATCCTAGTTTCTTCTTTAGATTGTTGATGATGATTTTGTTGCTAGACTCAGCTTGGCCATTGGCTTGAGGATGAACCAGAGTGGAAGTAATCATTTTGATGCCCCAACTGTCACAAAAGTTAGTGGTTCTTTTCCCGATAAACTGGGAACCATTGTCACAAACAATTTCAGAAGGGACACCAAATCTAGTTATAATATTTCGTTTAATAAAAGATATTACCTCCCTTTCTCGGACTTGTACAAATGCTTCTGCCTCAATCCATTTGGAGAAGTAGTCAGTCATGGTAAGCATAAAGTCTTTTCCATCGGGTGCTTTTGGTAATTTGCCTACAATATCCATACCCCATTTCATGAAAGGCCATGAGGAGGATATAGGATATAAAGGCTCTGCCGGCTGATGAAAGATGTTTGCATGTATTTGACAAGAATCACATTTCCTTGAATACTCCACTGCATCCTTCTTCATTGTTGGCCAGAAGTATCCGGTTCTAAGTATTCTAGAAAATAATGCTCTTCCACCTGTGTGATTGCTGCAATCTCCTTCATGAAAATCTTTGAGTACTTCTTTGATCTCAGGATCCTCAATGCATCTTAAATATGGACCTGCAAGAGATTTTCTATATAGTATATCATTTAATAAAATGTAGTGTGATACCTTGAGTTTGAAGGATCTGGGATTCTCTGTTGTTGGAATTTCTCCTGTTTGTATGTACTTTTTTGATCGGGAGGATCCAGGATCCTTGATTGTCCGAGGATAATGGATCTCAAAGCACAATCTACTTATCATTTGTTATTTCCCCAACTTCTTGCTCTCCTATTGCTGGCGAGAGTATGTGGATTATTAGGATTTTCAAATCCTCAGGAATCTTCAGAGATGAGGCTAAGTTTGCCAAGGCATATGCCCCAGCGTTTTTTCCCTCGGTACCTATGTAATACTAAATATTTCGAAGGATTTCGATAATTCCTTCACAATATCTAAATATTTGTTGGTACATGTGTGTCAGTAGTTCATAGTCTAGCATTTGTAATCGAGTCTGTAATGTAATTATGTTTATGATTATGTTTATGTTTTTGTATGTGTGAAGTTGTCAACAAGTTCGCTTAGGCGAACTTGTTGAACAAGCGAAGTTATAGACAACTTCGCCTGAGGCGAAGTTGTCGTGCTTATTTAAACTGTTCACCGTAACAGTTTGAAGTAGTTCGCGAGGGTTAGCCGTTTTGAGCGAGTTTCAGGGTGAGATCATTTCACGTGTTTTAGAGTCTGTAATAGTGACCTCGAGTCACGTGTTTGGTTATCAATATAATGTGTTCGTTCATTGCTCGTGTGTTTGATTTATACATATTCTGCACTCGTATCTAACTACGCAGGGATTCCGCACCTGCGCAGATAGCGACATCCCGTGTACGATCCGTCCAGGAACCTTCAATTGGTATCAGAGCCATCGGCTCGATTGTGAGGTTCGGGATTTCACGCGGGTGTAGAAAACGTCTCGTTTGACCTATTCGCGGGACGTGTTTTTATTGGGATTGTGTTTTACTCGTGTTTGACAGTCATTTGCAAGCCATAACATCGATCGGAAACTGCTAGATTGACGAAATCAGATCTGAACAGTTTTCTTGTTCATCGGGCGAAGTTACCGTTCTTCAGGCGAAGTTGCCGTCACTGGAAGTAGGGTTTCGGCGAAGATATAAGGATTAAGCGAAGTTAACCACAACTTCGCCTACCTCCTAAGTTCGCCTAAGCGAAGTTATCCTCAACTTCGCTTACCTCCCAAGTTCGCTTACCTCCTAAGTTCGCTCATCCTAAGCGAAGTTATTCTTAACTTCGCCCAGTCAAGCGAATTTAAGGCCCAGCGAAGTTACACTTTCCAGCGAAGTTAACTTTCAAGCGAAGTTATTCTTAACTTCGCCTACTGTGCTGTTTGGAAGATTTTTTAAATTTTCGGGTTTTCGTGTTTTCGCAAAGATGTCGTCAATTAACATCTCCGATTTGGTCAAGATGGAAGTAGAAGCGGGGTCAGCCACTAAGGCCCCGAGGTTGATGAAAGGAACTGACTTCGTGGCATGGAAGGACAGATTCATCCAATACATTAAATACCAGGATGCAAAAATGTGGGTGTGCATCCAGGATGGATATATCCCTCCAACTATGCAATACGAAGGTCGTGATGTGGTTAAGAAGTACAGCAAAATGGAGGACGAAGAAAAGAAAATGTATGAGGCCGAGAGCAAGGCCCATGCAGCTATAACTATGGCACTTCCTCAAGAGGTTCTCCATACTTTCAGAAAGTACACTTCTGCGAGAGAGCTTTGGGATGCTCTTGAAAATAGATTCGAGGGGAACGTGGGTATCCGTGCATCAAAGATTAAACTTTTGAAGACTCAGTTCTCCGTCTTCAAATATTTGAAGAACGAATCACTGGATGATATTATCACCAGATACTATCATCTAATGACAGAGCTTAACAATTATTCGATTGCTTACCGAGAAGAAGAGATCGTTGAAAAGCTTCTCGATGCTCTCCCACCGAAGTGGGAAATGTACACCGTTCTTATGAGGGAAGACAGAGACTTTCCTAATTATGATCTGGAAACGGCAGTAAACAAGCTCAGAACTTATGAGCTTAATATGGTTCGAAAAGAAACACCAACAGATCAGATACAAGACCCTGGTATGTATGGTGCAAAGGTTAACTCAGGCTCAAGCTCGAGGCCTGAATCTGCTGTTTTTTACTCAAAAGGGGAGTCAGGTCCTGACTCTTCTCATGAAGGAAACGTTTCTGTGAACTTGAACGGTGATGTCTGTTTCGTTGCTGGAGGATCAAGTACTTCAAAGCCTCAAGCATCCACAAGTGGTTTCTCTGCAAATGCCTCAAGCAATAATTATTCCAAGATGCCTATGAGTGTAAAATCTGCTGAAGAGCAGTTTGCAGTCTATGCATCATTTATTGCTTCCTATGAAAACTACATCCAGGGGAAGATTGTGGATCCTGCTGTTCTGGATGAGGATTACGACCAGATCGATGCTGATGATCTGGAGGAGATGGATTTGCAATGGCAAATGGCAATGATTGTGAGGCGAGTTAAACGGTTTATGAAGAAAACTGGGAGAAAGTTTGTTGGTGGTAGGCCTGGATTCGACAAATCTAAGGTAAGGTGCTATAATTGTCAGCAATACGGGCACTTTGCCAAAGAATGCAGAAATGAAAGAGTTGAACGTGGACAAGGTCGGCCTACACAACACTCTGGAGTTAATAGAGAGATTAATGCCATGTTGACCAGAGAGGCAGGTGAATACAACTGGAACCTGCATTCAAATGAATCTGGTGAGCAGGCGAACATGGCTGAGGCTGAGGTTGAAGAATGTGAGAAGGTTGATGGAAATGAGAAAGCTACTGAAGAAGAAACCGCTTTCATGGCAGATGACAAGGATAATCGCTCCGAGGTAAGTACTAAGAATATTTGTACTAGTTGTGAGAATTTGTCTGAGCAACTTACAACGATAACTGATCAGTACGTCCGTTTAGATGCTGATTTTAAAACAATTAAAGAAGATCACCATTTTACGAAAGCAAGAGAAAACAGTTATAAAATCAAAATAAAAGCATGTGAAAAAGACATTCAAAGCTTAAAAACTAAACTTGCTGAGAAAATTGAAATAATTGATCTTAGTTATAAAGTTTTAGAAGAAAAAACTAAATTGATTGCTGATCGGGATAAACAGATTGCTGACCACCAGGTGAAGGTGGTGGAACTGAACCGCAAACTTGAGCAGTTCAGGAATTCCTCGGCCATCCTTGATCACCTCGTGAGTGATCAAGGTACCTCTGCAAAGAGGGGAGGAATCGGTTATCACGAAGTTCCACCACCCTTTAACCACAACTATACTTATAATCCGAGTGTTCAGAAATATGTTGATTTCGAGGTTACTCAGACAACTCCCATCAAGGTTACAAATATAGAACCAAGTGTTAGCTGTGGCGAAACGAGTTCGCCTGTTTCAAATGTGAAAGTTTCTGTCTCGAGTCCAGTCTCATCGGAATCGGATAAGTTGTCTGAATCTGGTCAGACAAAAGAGAAGGTAGGGTTACCCACCGGTGGAGATAAAAATAAAATTTCTAAAAAGAGTTCTCCACTCAATCCGTACGTCCCACCTTATGTGAGACGAACGGCTGGTAACACTGCCTCTACATCCAAACCAACATTTGACAAGAAAAAGGAGAGTCGGTGTTACTTTAGATGTAACAAATTAGGACATCTAGTTGCAGATTGCCCTCTGAAGCCGAGATTCAGAGGTGTGAGGCCAAATAAAACTGAGGATAAGCGTCATTTTGTTACTGCTAAAAATGAAAACTTTTCAAAGTGCCAAAATGTAACTAATTCAAGTTTTTATAAAAACAAACCTCAGTTTTTCAACCAAACCACAAGATATAACACTTTCAATTCACATAGGTTTGGAAGGCATTACACTCAATCTGCAATGAGATTTTCTAACAGGACTTACAGAAATTATCCTGATGCTAACTTGAGAAAGCCAGGGTACGGGACGTATCGATCCAAGACCAATTGGTCTTGGGTCCCAAGATTCTAACTCTTTGTTTTATTGTGCAGGAACAGTTGAACAGGGCTGCCAACAGTCTTTGGATTGTAGATAGCGGCTGTTCCCGGCACATGACGGGCAACAAACACTTGTTGCAAGATTTAAAACCTGTTCAGGGAGCAAGAGTTAGTTTTGCTGGTGAGAGCGGAGGAAGGATTACTGGTAGAGGAACAGTGTCGAATGGGAGAATGACACTGGAGAATGTGAACTTTGTGGAGGAATTAAAGCACAATCTGCTGAGTGTGTCGCAGATTTGTGATAAAGATTACACTGTCCATTTCACGAAGAATGAAGCGATCGTATTGAAGCCTGGTTTTCAAATACCAGACGAATGGATAGTTATGAAAGCTCCACGTGAAACGAATACATATGTGATGGACATGAGGTCTACTGAAATGGCCACCGGAGAATCTTGTTTAATGACAAAAGCAAGCGAATCAGAATCAGAATTGTGGCACAGGAGAATGGGACATATTCATCTTCGGAAGATGAACTTCATTGTCAAGAATGGGCTTGTGATGGGCGTTCCCTTAAAAAGTTTTAACTTTGAAGACAAATGTATAGCATGCAAGAAGGGAAAGCAACACAAGAAAACCCATCTCACCAAGAAGGTCAATTCTATTGCCGGTACTCTAGAACTACTTCATATGGATCTCTTCGGTCCAGTGAATGTAAAAAGTCTAGGTGGTACTTCTTACTGCTTGGTGATAACTGATGACTACTCGCGATATTCGTGGGTATATTTTCTGAAAACAAAAGATGAGACGGCTCAGATGGTGAAGAATCTAATTACAAAAGTTGAGAACGTCATGAGTAAATCAGTTAAATACATCAGAAGTGACAATGGGACAGAGTTCAAGAACTTTGAAATGGAAATCTTCTGTCTTCAGAAAGGAATTGAACATCAATACAGCGCTCCGTATACTCCGCAACAGAATGGAGTGGCTGAAAGGAAGAACCGAACGTTAATTGAAGGAGCCAGAACTATGCTGGCAGACTCGAAGCTTCCTGTGATGTTCTGGGCTGAAGCAGTTGCTACAGCCTGCTATGTTCTGAATAGGGTGTTAACCGTTAAGAGACTTGGAAAAACTTGTTACGAGCTTATGCATGGAAGGAAGCCCAACTTGTGCGGTCTTGAACCATTTGGGTCTCCTTGTTCGATTTTGAAGACTAATTCGAAATTTGGTGAAGTAGCCGATGAAGGAATCTTAGTCGGTTATGTAGTTGGGACTCCCAACAGACGGGTCTTCAATACTTCGACTTGCAAGGTGGAGGTGGTTTGTAACACCGACATTACTAGTTACCAATCGCCGAAACCAAGCAATGGACCTGCTGAGCTTTTCGACTATGTTAAGCTTTTTAAGTCGTTTAACGTACCTGATTTGGAAATTTCTGAAGAAGACGAAAGAGCTGTGACGAAGATGATACTTGATGAGGAAGAGAATCTATTGCAACGACAGCTGATTGAGAAATCTCAACCTTCCACATCAAACACTATCGGTACCCCTGCGGCCTCAACTGAAGATGAATTTATTAATCCTTTTCACTCTCAGCCAGAAACAACCATAGATGAGATCTCTTCAAATTTGGAAGATAATTTGCATGTCGGATCTGTTCCGACCACGAGAATTCACAAAGATCACCCTTTGGAGAATGTTCTAGGGGATGTGTCCACCGGTGTACAAACCAGAAGAAGCTTGAATGAGCACACCTGTGTCTATACAAGCATTAAGGAAACGGGTATACTGAACGAATGTTTGTACTCCTGCTTTATAAGCCAGATTGAACCAAAGAATTATCAAATGGCTTTAAAGGACAGCTCGTGGGTCGAAGCCATGCAAGAAGAGTTGGCTCAGTTCGAGAAAATGGAAGTTTGGACTTTGGTTGAAAAACCAAAGAATGTGCATGCTATAGGCACAAAATGGGTGTTCAAGTGTAAGAGAGATGATAAGGGGATTATCATTCGAAATAAGGCGAGGCTGGTTGTTAAAGGTTTTAATCAGCAAGAGGGTATTGATTACAATGAGGTGTTCGCTCCTGTCGCCCGGTTAGAAGCGATTAGATTGTTTTTGGCATTTGCTTCTTTTAAAAAGATGAAGGTATTTCAGTTGGATGTGAAGAGCGCGTTCCTAAATGGGAAAGTTGATGAGGTTGTGTATGTTGAGCAACCTCCGGGTTTTCCTGACCCAGACTTTCCTGATCACGTATACAAGTTGAGCAAGGCGCTGTATGGTTTACATCAGGCACCTCGTGCCTGGTATTCAACGTTATCGGACTACTTGCTCGAAAATGGTTTTGAAAGAGGATTGATCGACAGTACTTTGTTTGTGAAGAGAGAAGGAAGTGACTTCCTGCTAGTTCAAGTCTACGTGGATGATATCATATTTGCTGCATCAAGAGTATCCATGTGTCAGGATTTTGAGGCTGTCATGAAAAAGAGGTTCGAGATGAGTGCTATGGGTGAACTAACTTTCTTTCTAGGATTGCAGGTTGATCAGAAGAAGGACGGGATGTTCATTCATCAGACGAAGTACGTTCATGATGTGCTCAAGAGAATCAAGATGGAGGACAGTTCTCCATATGACACTCCAATCTGCGTCAATCACAAATTGGGCGCTGAATCAGATGGTGACGCAGATGTGGACCCAACTCTGTATCGGGCGATAATAGGTTCATTAATGTATTTAACTGCTTCTAGGCCTGATATAATGTTTGTTGTTTGTCTTTGTGCTCGTTTTCAGGCAAACCCAAAGGAATCTCACATGAAAGGTGTGAAGAGGATTTTGCGGTATCTCAAAGGCAAGCCGAAGCTAGGGTTGTGGTACCCAAAGGGAGGAGACGTTGAACTGGTGGCATATACAGATTCTGATTATGGAGGATGCAATCAGAGTCGGAAGTCGACAACAGGAGGCTGTCAGTTTCTTGGAGGAAGATTAGTTTCCTGGCAGTGCAAGAAACAGACATCAGTTGCAATTTCAACATGCGAAGCTGAATATATGGCAGCATCCAACTGCTGCTCTCAGGTTTTGTGGATTCAGCAACAATTACGCGACTATGGTCTGAATTTCTTACTCACTCCTATTTTAATTGATAACACTGCCGCCATCTCAGTAATTAACAATCCCGTGAAGCACAGTAAAACTAAGCATATTGACATTCGTTATCACTTCATACGGGATTGTGCTGAGAAGAAACTGATCAAGATCGAAAAAGTTGATACACTGGAAAATTTTGCTGATTTGTTTACAAAAGCATTTGATAAATCCAGATTTCAAAACCTAATTGAGCTGAACGGGATGATCAATCCCGAGTAACCATGTCTTTGTGTTTATTTAAAAAAAAAATGTCATTATTGCTTAAAATTAGTCGGTTACCTCAGTTTGATGGACATATCCTCGGATATGTTTTGGTCCTCGTTTCGACTTAGAGAATGAGGATCGCCATTAACCAGAAGACTGAAAGTGATCGGGGCAGTTATGACGTGTGTTCTTTCAGTTGCTGAAAATTAGTCGGTCATTCTTAGTAAGAAGGACACATACTTGTATGTGGTCGGTCCAGTTGATCCATTGGATCTTCAGGATTGCCGTTTACCTGAAGACTTTGACGTGATCGGGGCGATTGAAATCAAAAAATTTTATAGGGAAATGAAATTACTTTTCAAGTCTAATACTTCGTAAGAAGTTCTTTGCTGTGTTTAACAGAAAATTGATCCAACCTTGGAAAATGATATATATACTGATTGTGTGTGCTTAACTAGTGAAGTTTTTAAGCTTAAAAGGCATTAGAACAGTCATTGTATGTCAAGGTAAATTTTTTTAATGGTGTGTAAAAGTCTATGTGATACAAATTAAATGTACTTGATTTTACGTGGAAACTACTTAAGAGTTTTACATGTGTCCGTATATATCTTTCCGCATGATTGGCAGAAAAGCGTTTTTTCCCAGTCATACACGAGCCCATAAGTGTTCTGATTCCCGTGAAGAAGGCGTTCCAAGACACTGCAGTGATCCAGATTCGGGACTTGCAGATGCTTATTACTCTGGAGTCAATAAGTTTGTTAATAAAAAAAAAAGGGGAAGAAAAAAAAAATTAAAATTCGTACTTATGAGATACTGTTACATTCAAGATTTCAAGATTTCAAGACTTCTCTATCATTGAGTAAAAGTGATGAACGGGAAACAGATCAAGAATACTTACAAGTTAATCAGACACTATGGGTCGAAGTCAACTCGGGGTGACTTGGGGAAAACTAAATACGCCTCGTGGATAGATAGGAGACATCGAATTCTCTGAGTTATTTTCCATTTAAAATTTTAAGTCTTAATCTAACTCGTATCACAGAAACTATGAAAACCGCTTTAAGTTTTTACCTGCTTACAAGCTGTCACTATATGTCATAATACAGCTAAACACGGATCCAAGTAACAGTCACGTAGTTAGTATGATTTCTGTTAGGATCTTTTCTAAAACGTAGTGGTCCCTGACTAGACTGAAATTTGATCCCTTATTTCGTTAAATTTTTATAAGTTTTTCTATTTTTGTAGTTGTATTATTATATAGCAGGTTACTCGGACGTGATCATATTTGTTTAACTCTTTTTGGAAGATTCTAATGTTAATTGAAATATGTTCAAACTTAAAGGGTTGATTCTGAAATTATAGGCGAAGTTATTGAATCAGGCGAACTTGTGCTTAACTTCGCCTAGGCGAAGTTAAGCGTAACTTCGCCTGATCAACTCTGGCCCTATATAAGAAGTCAAACAGTGTAAAAAGTTCATTATTTTCTCAAAACTTTCAGCGAACTTAAGCTCCGATAATTCCGGCGAACTTAAGTATTTTTCCGGCGAACTTTATCTCCTTTCCGATTTCGATCTTTGTTTCCGTTTCTTGTATCATTTAAGGGTATGTGTTGTCGATATCTTTCACAAAAATACTCGTTCATTATCGTTTTACCCGGTTCGAGACCTCGGGTTGTCGGACCTTCAAAACCTTGTTTTTCAAACCTGGTGTTACGTGTTCATGGACAAGCTTTTCGTCTTAATACCATTATTATGTTGTGTTCTTCTCTCCTGGATCGTCAATTAGTGCGAAAACATCGGATCTATGGCCTTATGAATCTGAACAGTCGCCGTTTCAGATTCAGGCGAAGTTAGGGCTTAGGCGAAGTTATCCGCAACTTCGCCTGTGGCTAAATTTCGCCTAAGGCGAAGTTATCCACAACTTCGCCTGAAGCTTAATTTCGCCTGAGGCGAAGTTATCTTTAACTTCGCCTTGAACTCAAATTCGCCTGGGGCGATGTTGTGATAAGGCGAAGTTATCATCAACTTCGCCTATACCAATTTACTTAACAGTTTTTAGACGAACTTACAGATGAAGCGAAGTTGTTCCTAACTTCGCCTCACCTTTAAGTTCGCCTGTAAAGGTTTAATCACAACTTCGCTCGTGGTACAAAGCGAACTTGTGAGTTGCTTAACCGTTCTCTAACTTGTTTTGTTTTGTGCAGATATGGCTGCTGTTGGCGGTGCTGGTGGTGATGACGGTGATGATCAAAGACAGTTCTTTCCGGCCCATAACCAGTACATCACGTTAGATCCAGACGCAAGAGGTGTGGAAGACTACAGGGAGATAATCACGTTTCTCCAGCGCTCAAGGATCTTTCATGCGATCACAAATACCCTGCCCATTTCACTACCTAACATAGAAGACTTTTGGCAGTCGGTATATTATGATTGCAGGCCTGAGCCCCCGGTGATGCGAGCAACCGTAAATGGTCATGATATACAGTTTTCTTCTGAAGATATACGGTTGGCTTTGCAGTTTGGAGAAGAGACAAGGGATGACCCAACGGAGTTCGTAGCTCCTTTTCGTGATGGAGCGTACCTGAGGATGGGTTATTCAGGTCCGTTGGGGGACACACAGAGGAGGAAAGGTTTTTTACTAGATCAGTGGCGCTTCCTAATGCATGTCTTGATCGTATGCATGTCTGGGAGGAAGGCAGGAACTGATGGGATGGGCGCGACGATGCAGTCTGCCATGATTGCCCTGACTTACAACCGACGATATTCATTTAGTCAGCTGATATTTTACGAGATTGATCGTCAGAGGAGGGCTGTGGCGCGCGAGCGATTTATTATGTATCCTCGGTTCTTACAGATGATCCTCAATCATGTCGCTCCGTCGCTACCGCAGAGACGCCCTATAAGATACGTCGAATGTGTGACGAAACGTATCTTCGCTCAGTGTCGGACTTCGAGCACACGTAGCAAGCCTGAACTGCGTCCCAGGCATACTCCACTGTTCGGGTATCTTATCAACCCGGGGTATGTTCCTGCAGGAGGGGACGAGTGCAGAGACCCACAGCCACATCAGGCGGCAGCACCCCATGCTGTACCAGCTGCGCCTGTTGTATCTACTGTTGTTTCTGCTGCTGTGCCAGCTGCTGCATCTCCTGCTGTGCCTACTGATGAAGATGTCGATCTTGATGCTGCTTTTAGCGGCCATGGATTGTTTGATATGGATGTCTCAGGTTCTCAGGTCATGGAGGTTACTAGAGCAGTTACTTCGGTAGCTGACTCCGATCTTGACGAAACATTTGCTGAAGCGAGACGACTAATGGTGTCTCGGGAGAGAACGACTGGAAAGAGGCCGAGAACTGTTGACGATGATGATGAGGAAGTTGATGAAGAAGAAGCAGTTCAACTAGTGCTCAGGTGTTCAAGAAGAGAACGGACAGGTATGGGTTCGGGAGATGGAGAATCTTCAAGACTGGTACGTTTTGCTCCACCTGCCTTGTCTGGTATGTCTCTTATTCCTTCTACAGCACAGGTTACTGCCGTCGAGACGTCGGCTCCAGCAGTTGTGTCTCTACCACCCCAATCGCTTACTCCACCGGTGGTAGTTGCACGATTTGTTGAGTCCACAGTTACTACTACTGCAGGGTTACCAAGTGTACCACCTGCGGTCACTTCTGCTGCTGATGTCCCGCCGACACCAACGCCTACTTCAGACTCCGAAAGGATTGCTTCGCTAGAGCGGATTGTAGCTGAACAGTCAAAGACCATACAAAGCCTAGTGGAATCCAATCGCCTGCAAGCATCCCTCCTGGTTGCGCACGGGAAAGTAATAGATGCCTTCAAAGAGTTCTTGGCATCTAAGGGGGAGAAGACTTGTAGGGGAGATGAGTTGAGGACAAAACGGAGAGAAGATCAAGACGATGATCCCAATGCACCGGAAGGTGCAGGTGGTGAGCTGCCAAGAACCTCTCAGGCTCTTGGGGCTTCCACAGCTGAGGGGGAGTCTACAAGTGCAGCTGGTGACGAGGTGGTAGCGGTTGATGATGATGATGATGTCGAAGACGTAATCGACGCATTGAAAGAGTTGGATGAGGATGATGATGATTTTATGCTGGAAGAAGATGTGCTGCCGGTTGATGAGATTGAGAAGATCGGTGAGCAAATTACTGTTGAGAATGTGATAGAGGAAGGGGAGATTGTAGATGACTCCGTGGAACACGAGATTCCGGAGGTTGAGATTCCAGAGATGGGTGATAAGACTGTAGAGGAAGATACTGAATGGGAGGAACAACCGAATTGGAAGGAGGGTTGTGCTCACTGGTTCATAAAGACGAAGAAGCCGGCGATCCCTAAAATGTTCAAAAAGAGTTACAATATTAAGGGATACGCAGAAGCAAAGAAAGGTATTATCTGCTGGATATATGATGAGCAGCTGCGGCTCTTCGTGATCAAAAGATACGATGGAATTCAGTACTTCAGGAGAACGTTGAGATCTCTAAACACACTGCATGAATGTGAGGTAAAAGATTTAGCCAGATTGGGATTGATAAACCGAAGTGAAGACAACATGGCTAGAATCATCGGGAAGATCGTGTGGAAGGAGTGTATTAAGGAGAAGAAGTTTGAGCTGATGAGACCACAAAAGGGGAAACTTGTCGAAGACAAGGATAGAGGTCTGAGAGCTGATGGAAAACCTTGGATGGTTATGAAATATAAACCGATCCGGTGCCTTAAAGAAGTACCGATGAAGCTCATGCCCAAGGACGTGCTCAAAGATCTAAAATGGTGGTTCGTGGACTGTGAGACAGCGGAGGCGGTAATGGAAGATGAGGATGAACAAGAAGTGCTTAGGGTTTACGACCCGATGCATCTTGTTAATCTATCGCAGGCTGATCTGAAGGTGCTCAACGAGAAGAAGATCTTCTACATTCCTGCTTGGAAGGATCAAGCTAGGAAATATCAACGGGTGGTGTCGGTGTGTATTAGAGAGGGAGCGCACGCGTAGAGATGCAAGATTACAAGACTCAAGATTTGAAGATCAAGATATGAAGCTACTGCCAAGGGGGAGTCTGTTGGTACATGTGTGTCAGTAGTTCATAGTCTAGCATTTGTAATCGAGTCTGTAATGTAATTATGTTTATGATTATGTTTATGTTTTTGTATGTGCGAAGTTGTCAACAAGTTCGCTTAGGCGAACTTGTTGAACAAGCGAAGTTATAGACAACTTCGCCTGAGGCGAAGTTGTCGTGCTTATTTAAACTGTTCACCGTAACAGTTTGAAGTAGTTCGCGAGGGTTAGCCGTTTTGAGCGAGTTTCAGGGTGAGATCATTTCACGTGTTTTAGAGTCTGTAATAGTGACCTCGAGTCACGTGTTTGGTTATCAATATAACGTGTTCGTTCATTGCTCGTGTGTTTGATTTATACATATTCTGCACTCGTATCTAACTACGCAGGGATTCCGCACCTGCGCAGATAGCGACATCCCGTGTACGATCCGTCCAGGAACCTTCAATATTTCATTAATTTCTCACCTTTAACAGCATACGAGCCATTAAAGTGGTTAGTTATCAATAAATAATCTACATAAACTTGAAGATACCTGATTTCCATGCTTTTGGCTAATTGCATACCTGCGATCAGAGCCTCATACTCTGCTTCATTGTTTGTTTCTTGGAACTCACAAGATATGGATTGGTGTATTATGTCCCCCTGTGGCGATTTCAGTAGGATCCCTAATCCCGTTCCTCTTACGTTGGATGCTCCATCTGTGAAGAGTATCCAAGGATCCTTGGTCTTTTCCAGTTGTTGGACCTCCAAGTTAGCTTCTTTTTGTAGATCACTAGTGAAATCAGCCACAAAGTCCGCTAGCGCTTGAGACTTGATTTATGTTCTCTGCTCATATTGGATATCATATGCACTCAATTTTACAGCCCACTTAGCCATTCTACTTGACAACTCTGGTTTTCTAAGAACATTTTTTACAGGATAGTTAGTTCTCAAAATAATAAGGTGAGTTTCGAAATAATGTCTCAGTTTAGTGGAAGCCATAATAAGTGCAAGAATTAGTTTTTCTAAATGAGAATACCTGGACTCCGCATCTAGAAGACTTTTACTTACATAGTATAAAGGATGTTGTTCACCTTCATGATCCTTTACCAAGACTGCACTCACTACATTCCCTGAGACTGCAGGATATAAATACAAGGATTCTCCATCCACAGGCTTCATTAGGGCTGGAGCTGAGGATAAGTAATCCTTTAGTGCTGTAAGTGCAGCTTCATGCTTTGCAGTCCACTCGAATTTCTTGTTCTTTCTAAGAATATCATAGAAGTCTTTAAACTTCTCGGAGGATCTTGAGATGAATCTATTCAAGGCCGCTATTCTTCCGGTGAGTCTCTGGACGTCTTTGGCATTTGCAGGAGATTTGAGATTGACAATGGCTTCTATTTGCTCCGGACTTGCTTCAATTCCTCTCTTTGTGACCATATATCCCAGAAACTTTCCGGCCTTAACACCGAAGTGGCATTTGGATGGATTTAGTTTAATGTTATAGTGGTCAAGGATATTGAATGCTTCCTCGAGGTCTCTAAGATGATCCTCAGCTTTCTTTGACTTCACTACCATGTCATCTATGTATACTTCCATAGTCTTACCCAACTGATCCTTGAACATCATGTTGACTAATCTTTGGTATGTTGCCCTTGCATTTCTTAGTCCAAACGGCATAGCAGTATAACAATATATGTCGGTTGGAGTCATGAATGCTATATCTTCTTGATCAGATGGTTCCATCTGAATTTGTTGGAATCCAGAGGAAGCATCCATAAAGGTAAGCATTTCATGTCCAGCCGTTGCATCCACCATGGCATCTATATGTGGTAATGGGAAAGGATCCTTGGGGCATGCCTTGTTTAAATCGGTAAAATCGACACACACTCTCCACTTTCCATTCTTTTTTGAAACAACGACCACATTAGCTAGCCATCGAGGATATTGAACCTCTCTGATCATACCGGCCTTAAGATGTTTTTCAACTTCTTCTTGTATGATCTTGTTCCTCTCAGGAGCGAATTTCCTTCGCTTATGATGGACGGGTTTTACAGATAAATCAAGGCCGAGTTTATGAGTGATTACCTCTTTTGAAATACCTATCATATCCGAGTGCTTGAAGGCAAAAGTGGATCTTCTTAGCGATAAGAAGGATACTATATCCTCCTCGATCTTACTGGGGATATTGGATCCTAGGAACACCTTTATTTCTGAATCTTTGGGGTCCAATGATACTTCTTTAAGGTCTTTCTCCGGGCCTCCAGCACGTTCCTAGGATGTTGCTGTAATTTCTACGCTATGGTTGGCTTGGCTATTGGTTTCATTGATGATGAATAGTAGTTTCTGGCCTCCGCTTGATCACCCACTATCTTCACGACTCCCCATGGGGTAGGTAGTTTGATACATTGGTGATATATTGAAGCTACTGCTTTCATTCCATTGAGCCAGGGCCTACCTAAAATAACATTGCAACAGGAAAGGTTATCTATAACACAAAATTTTTTATATGAATTTAACCCTTCGATATAGATCGGTAAGTTGATGTCCCCCAATGTCTTTTTAGTTTTGCCACTGAAGCCGACCAGCACCGATGTTCTAGGAACGATTTCTGAATCCGGGATGTTCATCTTCTTCAGGACATCATGTTGGATAATGTTGACCGAGCTGCCACCGTCCACTAGGATCCTGCGCACATAATGGTTAGAGATAAATAAAGTAATGATCAAACCGTCGTGATGAGGATCCTGGATGTTCAGCTTGTCTTCCTCATCGAAGAAAATTCTTTTGTCTGTTGTTAATATTGTCGACACTATTGGATGATCCCCGTTATCCATCTTGATCTCCTTGGCAAGTCTTTTTGCTGCGGAAAAAGAAGTTCCACATATGTATGATCCTCCAGAGATGAAACTGACTGCTTGCGTATCCGGCTTGTCTTGCTGAAGATCCTGGATCCTAGATTTGAAAAATATTCTCTGATCAGTCACTCGAGTAGTGGGGATGAGCGGTCTTCTTTCCTCATCCAACTCGAACTTCTCTACGGAATGCTCTTTGATGGTACACGAATCTTTAAATAGCTCATAGTCTCTGGAGACGAAGTTGATCGCATGAGCATCTGGTGGTGACGGTGTTGCTTTCTGTGGAAGATCTTCAGGATCCTGGATCTTGGATTTATTTCTTCCCAAGAGTTCTTTAAAGTGACCTTTGCTCAAAAGGTACCCAATTTCTTTCCTTAAGGCGATACATTCGTCTGTTGCATGGACAAAATCTTCGTGGAAAGCGCACCACTTAGATTTGTCTTTGAAGCCGACGACCTTTTCGTTTTTTCGGGGCCACCTTGTTTTTTCCCCCAGATCCTTCATGGCACAAATCAAGCCATGAGTATCTACAGAGAAACAATAGTCGGAGATGCAAGGATAGTCTTCGCTGTCTTCTCCTTCTTCAACTGCCCGTATGTTCTGATTGTTGAACTTGGCATACGGCTTCGCATTGTTGTTCCTGTTCCAGGATCCTTTATTCTTCTCAGGAGTTTCTTGTTTCGTCTGTCCACCGAGACGATCCTGGATCTTTTTATCTTCCTCTAAACGGATGTATCTTAATGATCTGCTTCTAACTTCATCTAATGTCCTGCATGGAATCATCAATAAATCATCATAAAAAGGGGAGCACTTTTGAATTCCCATCTTGAATGCTTCAACAGCAGTAGTCATATCAAGGTTTGGGATTTCTAGAGCTTCCTTTCCGAACCTCGTAACGAAATCCCTAAGGGATTCATCATTAGTTTGGATAACACGATACAAATCACTGGTCAACCTCTCAAATTTCCGACTACAGGAAAACTGAGTGTTAAACAAATTAACTAAATGAGAGAAAGATGTAACCGAGAAAGGGGGAAGACTTAGCAGCCATTTTAGTGCAGCTCCCGCTAATGTGGCTCCAAATCCCTTACAAAGGCAAGCCTCTTTGAGTTTCTCAGGTACGGGATTAATTTCCATTCTCTCCCGAGACTGGGCAACATGCTCCTCAGGATCGGTGCTCTCGTCATACGTCTTCATGTTGGGAGTTTGAAACCGCTTTGGAATTTCAGCATCACATATGGGTGGAGCAAATCTTGACAATTTGTGACTCCCTTCCGGTATTTCGAGAATTGGACGTATCACTCCTGGGACACTGGATATCATATCCTTTAACTTCTGCAACTCCCTGGCCATGGCCTGGTTGATGCCTGAATCCTGCATGAGAACATGGTTAGTGTCTAAAGATATAAGATCGTACCAGTTACCTCTCTGCTGGGTGGAGTTTGGTATTCCAGTCGAGTATCTGGGATAAGAGGAGTCAGCAATTGGAGTAAGTCCTCCAAAGGCTATGGTTTGCATGGGAATTATGTCTCCTTCATGAACTTCGGAGGATCGTTGTTGTTGTACTCCTGAGGATCCTTGATTCTTAAAGAAGGATCCTAGTTGAGGATACGTCCTGGTAGATCCTGGTGGAAAGAAAGTTGACCCTTGTCGATAATATGAGGATCCTTGGCTTTGCTGGCCCATGGATCCTTGATGGGGGTTGGATGACATTGGCTGATCCAATGAGAACCCATGAGCTTGTTGACTTGCGGGTCTCTGTTGAAGGATAGAGGATCCTGGCTGAAAGAGTGAGGATCCTTGAGCTTGGTGACCCGTGAACCCTGATTGGAGGATGGATGATCCTTGAGAAAACTGCGCCATGGATTCTGTACTGCTGAAATCCAACATCCTGGGCATCAAGGGGGTGAGATCCTCTGCTGGCCTCTTGTTCTTCTTGAGATCTTCAATCTCACGTAGGATCTTCTTATTAGTCTTGTTCTGATGCTCCATGTATGCTTTGACCTACGAAAACATAGATGAAACATCACTGTTAGTACTAACCACCGGGGCAGCAGCAGTAGTTTTTGAGCTCTGGAAGACTGGTAGTTGCGTCTTGCTTCCAGCAGCAGCAGCAGCCCTTGGTGCTCCCGTGATTGGCGGAGGCAGCGGTGGCAAAGTTCTCGATGAGAGAGGGGCGGTAGTCGGCATGGTTGATGAAGCAGAGGATGATTGAGAGGCCATTGATGGTAATATGGGTATGAAAGGTTGAATATTGATAAGGCGTTTTCTGGACTATAGCACCATTTGCCCCACGGTGGTCGCCAAATTGTTTTGGACAAAAATCTGCTAAGGATCAAGTATCCAAATCTGTAATGTGAGGTAAGGTGCTAGCTCGATAATGACAAGTGTATAAGCTTAATATTGGTGAACACAAAGATGTGATTACGAGGGAAAAAGCCCTTAACCAAGATAGTCTTACTTCGGTCAAAACTTATCAAGGCAATCGTTGGTAAAATAGCTCCGGTCAAGGATTAATTGGATAATCTTTGGTCGAAGTATCTTAATCAATGATCAACAAGATAACCTTTGGTCGGTTAGTATATGGTTATCGTGGTCTCCGGTACAAAAAACAAATGCTTTTGGAGTATATGATCGAGGTTACAATGTAAGCTAGTGCGTAGAGAGAATTATTGAATCTGCTCTAGTGTGTGTGAATACAAGTATCCCTTATCTAGTCGATCATTACTCGTTTAAATAATAACATAATAATAAAAATATCTCCTAATTAGACGGAAGTCTTCCACTAGCCGCTCCATGACTTTGACCACGTGCGAATACTCGTTCAATAGCGAGGAAAGCGGAAGAACCAGTCGTTCAGCCGTTGGTGATATTTAAACTTCGATCTTCTAGAGAGTTCGTCCATAATCAGCTATGTTGAATTAGGATCCTATATCCATATTCCAGCTATAGGATGTTCCACGAGGATAATTGATGCAAATGCGTCTTGAAGTTGATACACCTGTCTAACACATCACCATACTAAATGCAATCGTTAGTAAATAAATAATACCGAGGATCGTTGATCCTTTATATCCTGAAGTATATTTCAAAGATAAACTATCTATAAGACAATCTAGGATAAAGGATCCTCAGTATAAAAATCGTGGCCTAACATATATAATACACATGTAATACATAGTACACACATGTTATTTGAGTGATTTCATCGAGGGTGATTTGATTGTTTCATGGATCACGGGATCGTAGTTGGCAAAATGCAAAAGTGATAGAGGCAATTAGGTTAAGCCTCGTCTGGATGAGCAAGAGTGTGGGTACCGGGGGGTTGGGCCTCATACATTATACATATGAGCGTGGGTAATAAGAGGGGCGGGGGGGGGGGGGGTTGGTTCCCTTAAAAAACATTTCTTGGACCTATTCTTTCATTCAATTAACCCCGATGTTATATTGCGAGACGATCCGGCTTAATAGGTTTCTTTGTAATTGTATCTGTTTTTGTATTTGTATTTGTCCAGTATTAAGCATCACGTTTATTGTGCAAAAAAAAGCGACCAAAAGATGTCTGTTTATATTCAGTTACGTAGTTAATAGTTCGTTTGTGTTAAAAAAAAGATGAAATTAGTGTTTATGTTAGTTTGTTTATTTAGTTGGTATGTAATAAGCCGGGTCAGATCGTTTGAGCTACTTAAAAATTTTTCTTCCATACCCTTACACCTGGCCCCATTACAACCCATTTTAAGTCCTCTTGATTTGCATTTGTGTCAAAGCAGTTTATGGATGGACAGTTGTTCGTACTGGGTACTGAGAGCAAAGTGATACTAGCACATCTTTTGCTAGTCCATATATTAAACCGAGAGGAGAGATATTATATTATGAGGGGTATGAGCATGTGTGCCTTAACCGGAAACAAAGTACACTTGTCTAGCCGGCTCTATTGTTTTTATTATATCATTTAACCTTATTTGTGGGATATCAATCTAGAAAGTGTTAGTCTAGAAACTGGGTATAACCTTAAACCTTACTAGTATTAATGGTGTTAATTTACATACCTATGATTAGGTTGATGTTTGCTTTAGAGTTCGCTTGAGGGCAAGCAAAAGATAAGTGTGGGGATGTGATGGTCGGGTGTAAATCATGTACTTATTTGTATTATTTCATATGTTTTAGTTAGTTTATTATGCGAACAATGATACTTTATACGTGTTTATATATTGCAGGTCTTTGAATGTTAAATATGCTAAATTGGGACTTGTATGAGCATGGGATGAACTCTTGGGATGATCGGATAGTAAACGGAAGCTAATCAATGTGGAGAATTGAGCCTAAGCATGTTATACAAGCGTTGGATTGGAAACAAGATGAAAACATGGAATTTCAGGTCTCAGCGTAACTTACTCTGAGCCTGGCATAACTTACTCCAGGACCTGACATAAAGGGCGTAAGCAACCTATAATACAGTCGTGTTTGTCGTAGGAAAACAAGACCCGGCCTAGCTTACTGTAGGACCGATTCGGGACTCGGTTTCCCAACGATTCACGGGGCAACGTGTTAGAGTGCGGAATCCTCTAACACGGTGATTCGGTGGTGATCAACGGACACGTAGGTACGATTCCTAAAGAGGTTTGACGCCTAGGATTGGAGGAAACGACCAAGAACACGAAGAACAATCGAGAGAGTTTCTGTAGGCTGCTGGTTCGTGAGTGTGTAATCTGTGCTCCCTGCATGTGAAATTTCCCAAGTAACGTTTATATACCGAAGACTCATTCGGTCGAATGAGATACTCATTCGATCGAATGAGATCTGGTTCGATCGAATGAGATCTGGTTCGATCGAATCAGTCACTGATTCGATCGAATCAGCTTCGTTTGACATTTTCAGTACGTTAACTTGGTTTCACGATCGTTGGTTTCATGTTGAACCAACCTGATAGAACTGGGGACATACATGTGACATTTCATGTCCTAACACTTACGCTGGGTAGGGAGTAACTTACGCTGGGTACTTATAAATGACGCGAACTTACGAGTTTTTTAGGGTATAAAAAGGAATAATAAACCCTAACTCGGGGAGGAACTTCTCTTGGCCGTTTTGGGACATATTGGGACGATTTTTAGAGCTAGGAAACACCACTCGACATCATTCGATTGATGCCTATCGGATTCCAATCATCAATTGAAGATCTAATGGCTACCATGAGAGGCCAATCTCTCCGATTCATTACCGGGATGTAGAGTTTGTATTTATTTCAGTTTTGATTGTAACCATGAACATACTATGGTAATTATCTTTGATTGATCTATGAGTATTGATATTTAGTATTGTTCTGCATTCAATCGGTTTAGGTTTACGTTGATCAGAATGATTAGTTTGTCGGTTGCTATAGTAATTGATCATACGGTTGTTTGAGTAAGTTTGAATACAACGAAGCACACAATTGCCCTTAGTTGAGTCACACTGGCAGGGACCGTTTGATAACCAGTGCCATGTGTTAGCGATTGTTGGTGCCTAAGGTTTAACTTGTTAATCAGTCTTTAGTCAGTCTATGATAATTAATCTGTTAGGTTGCATGATAAACTGTTTAATTGCATTCTTGAACCCCGGGGATGATTCATCTTTGTTAATTGTTTGAATTCGTGAATTTGCTTAATCTTTATTAAAACCAACTTATTTGCTTGTGTGATCAGCACTACAATTTACTACTTCATAATACTGAATTTGTTTACACAATTTGCATTGACCACATGCTCCTGGTAGATACGATACCTTACTTATCCTAGCTACTTAGGTTAATTAGGTTTTTGCATGACTCAAACGACGGTCATCAATATCAAATATCATTTGTTTAGACATGGTTTATGTATTAATTATTGAGCATGTTGGTCAAAAAAATGAGAAATCAATTGGTAATCCTAGCACATCATCGATCGATTAATTTAGTCAAGAATACCGAAGAGAACAATGATCCATACATTAGTGATGCTAATGACAATTAAATAAGTGCAATGATAATTTAAATGACATTTTAAATGATTTGGAAACCTGGGTTGAGTTATAATAAGAAGATTAGTTTTTGTAAGAAGGATATGAAATAATCTTGTCCATTCAATTTAAACTTGAATGGTTGAGATTAGATCAGAGAAAAAATTAAGTGTAAAATAAGGGTAAGGGCATAATAGGAATAACTCATTTGCTGACTTTCTCTCTCCATATGCAAGGCACGTGTCAAATTCTTCCATCCTCTTAAAACGTCCATAACTTTTTTACACGACATTTTTTTTAAAAACAATTTCACCTTAATAACAAGTATTTTGTTATCTTTTATATGAGTACCATATTGTTATATAAAAATATAAAAAAAATTCGTGAGTTTTTTACAAATTGTGTTTTACCAAAATTGTGTTATACAATTGTGTTTTATTTTTTCATAGTGTTTTTTTGCATTGTGTTTTTCACATTGTGTTATTTAATTGTATTTTTGTCACTGTGTTTTTATTTTCATAGTGTTTTTTCCATTGTGTTTTTTTCATTGTGTTTTTTCATAGTGTTTTCCATTGTGTTTTATTTTCCGGCGAAATTTCCAAAGACTTTTCTCCTACAAGGTGGTGGCGGTGGGTGGCGGTGGGCGGTGGTGGTTGTAGAAGATGAGTGAAAATTTAAGTGGGTTTTTAAGACATGATTTGGTTAGGGATGTTCTGTCTGATGTTCTTAAACGGGCAGGGATTTCTGTCAAAAAGGAGGCCCCTGTTAACTTTCTCACGGATCCTCTGGAAGGGAGGTCTACTTTACGACCAGCTGATATTCTTGTGTTCGGGTGGGCAGGGGGAAACACGCCTGTGTGGATCTTACAGGAGTGTCTCCTCTTGCTGAGCTCAGGGACCGTGGGTTTGTTGTAGGGCAGGCTGCGTTGAAGGCTAAATCGGGAAAAGTTGTTAAACACGAGAAAACTTGTTTAGATAATCAACATGTATTTCTACCATTCGCCTTTGATACATTTGATTTTATGGCCCAGAGGCTGTGAATTTTTTTAGTAGGGTTCAGCGTGTCGTACACGGAACCTCTTCAGCTCCTAGGTCCCAAAGCTTCGTTTTTAGCAGGATTGGCTTTGCTATTCAAAAGGGGGTTGCGGCGCAACTTGTTTCCCGTTTGTCTGCCACTCTATTGTAATCGTTTTTATAGTAAATTATATATAAAATTATACTAAATTAAATTAAATGGGTTTTCAATATTAAGGTAGTAGACTAAAATACCCTTCTTCATAGCTTTCTTAGAAAAATCAAACTTCTTATTTAAACATTTCTCTTGAAAACCAATATCGGTGACAGTGATTAAGAAAAACTACAACTATTTAATGCTTCGGATAAACTGCGCTGGTTGTAATAACTTTTCAAAGGTTAGTGTTCTATTGAAATAATGAGTTGCCAACTTCCTTAATAGTAAGCTAAAAATATTTATGTGTCAAGTGGGATTGAAAATTTAATGACTATATATCATTCAACTAAGCCCTCCATATAGAATAGCAAGTGTACAAGTAGTTTCCAATATAACAAATTTTACTTCATTATCTATTTTGATTTAATTACAATTTTAATTAAAATTGCTAAAATGAAAAATACGTTGTTGATGTAAATCGAACTCGCTACCTATAAATTCTCCAACCATGTTATTATTGAACAAGTACCATACGTTTCTTCAAATTTAAATAATATAACATTTAAGACTCGAAACAACAAACAAATCACTTAAAGTCGGCGACCGAATTAGGGTTCTTCAATACTATCTTATCATTAAAATCGACGGCCAATTTGGTACCCGTCACGTACATGTGCAAGTACCGATACCCGGACTAATTCATGTTGTTTGTTACCCGTACTGGTACCACTTTCAAAATAGTCTAGAATTTGAAAATAAAAAAAGCGAAGTGGTACAATAATGGGTATTGTACCGAAATACCCGTATCAATACTCGTACCCGTACCCGTACCAGATCGAAAAATTTGGTACGAGTACTTGTACGTGTTTTTATTGATTTTTTGGTGCGAATACAATCGGGTAAAAGTACGAGTACGGATACGGTACTATCTCACGCTTATCCCTATGGGACACTAACCTAGAAATTGTATGTAGTATAGAAATGAGTGCGAAAATTGTCATAATTGTGACACATGTGATGCATTGAGGTATCATCAGGAAAATGAAACTGATGAAATTAATGACGATGTCATTAAATATGGATCGCCACTTGCTAATTTGATTTTGTATTTCCTCGTTATACCGAGATTAAAGAATCAAAACTATCGTATTGGCATTGTGATTAGCGTAAAGATGACTGGATTTTGGAATTGAGTAAACGTAGGAAACTAGGTATTCAAATAAAAGCTCTAATTGCTAAAATATTATATTTGATTTTTTACTATATCGCCCCTTCGATATAAACTAGAATAAAAAGATATAGTTAGAATTATGTGATTGGTTGAACTTGGTTCTCCAGTAACCAGTGACCTCGTTGACTCCCAATGAAAATTATGACTCGATGTTAGAGCTGACAGTGATACCTTTCTTAATAGAAGCGTCCAAGGTTTGCTGTTTTTCTTCTAATTAGTTTATATGAAATGTTGTCTTGAACCTAAATTACTCTTTCAGGGAAGATCTGCACATGGAAACATACTCTGTAAGATTAGTTTTGCTTGCGCATACATGTTATCCATTCAGATAACTAGTTGCTTCCTAGCTGTAAGTGTTGATTGTTTAGGCTTTTTAGGTTGGTTAATTTTGCTGATGAGGAGTCAACCCTTGTGTATATGCAGGTCCAGAAGACATGCCAGGACACATCAAGTCATCAATGTTTGTTTGTGCTCTTACGTAAGTTTTTTTTATTTTCTTGTATAAAGTGTTTTCAAGTATTTTGTTATAAATATTAGTAAACTTATTATATTTGATGTATATATAACTTCCAAAAATTTGATTCATTTATAATGTACCATGTCCGAGTGCACCCAAAGTACTCCATGCCTAGGCCTAGTAGTCACAACTCCCAAGTCGACCAACCTTGATGCGCTTAGCGATTTTTTTAACCATGATGATGGCTGATGTAATATTCTATGTATTCTTTCAAGTGAAATATACCATTAATCTTTCTTAGTACTGCGCTGGATTTTAGGATGTGTTATATTTTTTGTTCTGTTTTGGATTTTCTTTTTCTTTTTTATTTTTTAAGTTGAATGTGATAGATATTTAGGTGTGCTGGTTGTTGTTTTTAAGTATTCTTTTTGAATGTGCTACATTTTGCAATCTTCTTTCTGAATGTTATGGATTTGTGCTATTCTATTGTGTTAAAAAAATTTTCCCTTTTTAGTGGCTGGATTTTTGTTTTATTAATGCGAATGTGCTTGATTTTTTGTTCTCAAATTAAAGTGTTGTGTTCAGCAATGTTTTGGATTCTAAAACAACAAGGTAATGTGCTGAGTTTTAATGCAACATATTAATCCAGCACAAAAAATTCAACACAAAACATTTAGCGCAAAAATGTCATACAACACATATTATTTTGTAGTTTAATTTTGGAAATTTGAATTTAAATAATCTTAGCTATGGATTATTAGCAAATAATAATCCCAACTAACGAGTTCGTTGCTAAAGGTCTCATCTTTTAACATATTTGTTCACAATGAGCCGCGACTAACGGAAGCTTAACTCCGTTAGTCCGTTAGTCATCAGTCGCTGGAAAAACGAAAAAACGGTTTTGACCTTAAACTCAACCTCACCACCTGAACACCACGACCACCAACAATTAAACACCACTACTAACCACCAACACCACCATCGCTACCACCATCGTCGTCGGAACCATTCTGCTTGTTGGGGATTTGTCTGACTCTCAACTGATCAGACCAACAATACTTCCCTGTCGTCGTAACCCTAGTTTGTCGTCTAATTAAGTGATTGGGTGCTTGTCAGATTTGCCTCAAACCGTCGCCCATCACCACCACACCACATAGCTGGTGTGACCCTCTTCTTCTACCGCTTTTTGTCTTTCTGACTCCGACGGTGGTTCTAAGGTTTCAGCAACCTTAATAATTGAGGTTTTACTATAAAAAAAGGTTTCTAATGGACCAACGTAAAGTTACAAAGAGATTTGGAATGAAAATGTTAAGTTTTCTAGAAAAAAGGAGTTTGTGTGACCGGATACTAACAAATTTAAGTTTCTGTTAGTCGTGGCTAATTAGAATTAAATATGTTAAAAGATGAGACCAACAACAGGCAACTCTTTAGCTGGAACTGTTATTTACAAAGTTTATAGTTTGGATTATTTAAATCAAATTTTCTTTTTCGTGTTTATTTTTATATAGCTGTAAGGGATTTAAAATAAAGATAAAAAAACTCCACGATTTTATGGTGTATTTAAAAAAAATAGTGTCGCAGAGAAAAGTTACGAGCGTATAAAAAAGTGGCGGGAAACTAAAAAAACCTTTGATCGAACAAACATTCGAAATTGAAACCCAAATTGAACTAACGTTCCAACCAAGGCTATTGCCTATTATCGAGAATTTAGACTTGTATTCTGATGAAAAATTGTATTACCTTTAAAAAAACAGGCATGATATATAGTCGTTTTATCAAAATATATTTAACATATATTTTAATGGTATTCTCCATGAACCAAGTATGTCATTCACTCATTTGTCACTTGAAACTAAGAACCAAATGTGTAACTTAAATAGAGATGATTACCATATTATCCGCGCGTTTTGACCAACAAAATTTCAGTTTTCCTTTTTGAAATTACAAAAGAACAAGGACCGTGGTATGTGCAATTTGGTGCATCGAATTTCAACCTAGGGCATCGTATTTTTAGTTTTCGTATCACCTTGGGGCAACAAATTCAGATGGTGCAACAACTCAATTAGCGTGGCATGCCAGATAAATTTTATTTAGCTCAGCATCTTACATATGCTGATTGCTGAGCCACATCGCAATAGGAAACTCATGTCTTACTAATTTGATTGACCGAATGTATTGGTGATTAAACAAAAGAAGTCAAATGACTATTTTTATACATTTAAAAAGTCAACATTGTGTCTGTCAAAATGATATAATTGGTTATTTTCCCATATAAGTATACTATGTAGTTAATTTCTGATTTTTTTTCTACGTCACTGTCATAGCATACCCTATTTTGGGGGAAATTTTTGCCCCAGCATCTATTATCTATATCCTTAATTCATATATAAATAGAAGGTCTGGCGTATCACTTAAACATCCTACTTCCATAGAAACAAGTAAAAATGATTTTCAAGAGAGTCCTTGTGTTTGCCGTTGTTCTTATTATCACTTCTAAAATCACAGCTAAGGAATTAGAATCCAACGTCCATGAGAGTGAGTACATCATTCTGTTTAAAGATTATTTTTTTTCTTTTGGATTCAACTATTATTATTAAACTACCGTTAGCAACCCCTAAAGTGAAACAAAAAACGACATTACATCATCGATCACAAAAGTGGGTAGGTTGCAATTGGAATTGGAATTTGAATTGGAATTGGAATGTCTAATATAAGTTATCCCTTAATTCTACTTAATATTCGCGTATTTTCAATTGTTTATTTGTTTGGTGTTAATAATAATATTTTCATAAATAATGCAGATAAGGTGGAAATTGCAAGGTTTGTTCATGATGTCCGTGAATACTACAAGGGAGGACTTGGAGTTGGAGGGTTTATCAATCGTAAGCTAAAACAGTCGACCCCTACTTATACCAATCCACCTGGATATGCTCCTTGTTGCGTCAATAAAGCAGAGGCAACTGCATACAATCAAGCTCGTGAGTCACAAACTCACAACAAATGAGATCATCATGATCTAGCTATGGTTCAATAAAAGAAAGTGTTTTACTTCCATATGTGCCTACTTGTTTTCGTATGTTCTAATTATATAAAAAAATTATATGTTTGTGTACTGAATATGTGAAATGAGGTCGCTTTATATAGATATTAGAACGAAACAGGTAATAAAAAGCTAACTAGCTAATAATAATGATATAGTATTGTTTTTTAGTATTAAAACCAATGTTGTAAAAGTAAGTTTATAAGGCCGAATACTTCCCGATCACTCGCTACAAGGTATGTCGCCGCAACGAGTTTCTTTAACCCCGCCTAGTTTTAAGAATCAATAAAAAATGATCAACCTCAACTAGAATCACATCTAGTCGGTGAACTTGAGCCGATTTTGACTTAAAAAAATCATAATTCATATTAATATAATATTAAAGAACAAATATAATTAATTAACTAATTATTAGCAATTTTAGAATAATTTACTATTTAAAAATGCATTTATCTTATTGATATTCAGCTATGATATTTGACATATATATATATATATATATATAATACTCAGATATTAATTTTCTTTATATTTGTCATGTCCGAGTACTCTCCGAGTACTCTGAGTACACTTAACTCCTCAATCAGCCGCCTAGGATCCACCTAGCAACTTTTGCAATCTTGATTTAAACTTGAGATGAAGTAATAACTTACAAACGAACATATAGAATCCTGATAACTCAAATAAAAAGAATAACTAGGATTTGTGATAAACTTGGTTAACACGAAATATTGCTCATCTAAACACGAATATCAAGTGTTCTAACTGTGCAGAGCCTCTTTGTATACGACACAATCTTGTACGCGGCAACAAATATGCAACACCAACTTATTCAAAAATAAAAGAAACCACGAAATGTTCGTTATATTCATTTAATTAAGTAGATAAATAGTTAATAAATCACACCTTAATGGAACACTTTGGTCTTGGAAGCTCAAATGAGCCTAATCAAAGTCTCTTAACTGGTTGTGGATAACGCCTAAAAAAAGATATTGGTCTTAAATATACTATTAAAAAACGGCATAGGCCGATAGCAATTTGCAATGGAAAGAAATTAACCATCAAAAAGTTGCGAATGAAAACTTCTTTTACTGCAACTGTAAGTGATTGAATCGACTTTGACATGGTCTTTCCATTACTGAAACACATTTTACTACTCTATTAAAGCAACACAAGGCTTTTACATGGCATTCAACTAGCATATTCACATAGGCTTCTAACTCATCATTTTTTCATTTTTATAATTTCCACATGTTAACAATTTAATTTTAATCTAAATACCTCCTATTCAATCAAATAAAACGTGCCCGTTTCAATTTTATAACCCGGTTTGTTTTCATATAGATATGTTGACCCATTAATATCTTTCATTCCACTGAACCTAGATCTCTCTCTCTCTCTCTATCGCGGTTTACCCCCAATGATTCTTCTGCTCAAGGTTCTAATGGATTAATCAACTCTAACCCTCACATATCGGGTTGATCTGCCACAAATCTCAGTCCCTAACATCCAGTTCTTCGATATGGCGAAATCACGGCGGCTCCATGACCTCCAATCGGAACCCGAAAACAAAATATGTGTCGGAACCACAGGGATCAACCAGTAACCACCATTGACCAAACCCTTATCCGTATTGCACTTCTTGCCACTATGAGTCACATATATGCTGATAGATCTTCAATGTATATTTTGTTTCTGTGTATTCATTATTAATATGTTAGTTATCTGGATTCAGCCATTCAACGACCGATTATTTATATGATTAAAATGTAGTTGGTGTATTATTGATGTTTTACGGATCAGCTTTGAATCAATTAGTTATTCAGTCGATTACAAATTGAATGTTGACAAATTAGTGTTTAAAATTTCTCTATGACTCCTTTCCCTTTCCTAATGTTTAAACTTAGAACTATTGGAGATTTTACGCAATCAACATTGACCCATTGATAAAACTGTGAAATGTCTAGCATTCCACCAATGAAATTAGACGTAAGGGTTTACCTGTGTAGTCAATTTTTGACTTTTTGGTATTGTTAAAAGCTTAAATTGCAAGTGGTTGGTGAAATTTGAGTGCATGCTATGTTGCAGTTACTTTTGTCATGTATATTTTTTATTGATTAATGATATATATTTTGTTGTACAAGTGATGAACATGTTCATGTTTTGTTAATTGCTAACGAACATTTTATTTTAAATTGTTTGTCAAAATAGCTTTATGTTAGATGTCAGGTGTCTAATATTTTATGAAAGGGACATAGAAAATAAAATAGCAAATATTATACTAAGTTTTTAGATATAGTGTATGTTTTATTTGAAAATGTTTAATCCTTATTTCGGTTTTACAAAGACAAACATCTAGTATATGACAATAACACTAACATTAATTATTCATTAATTTTTAAATTCAAATAATTTGACTTCATATCAATTCTTCATTTCAAACTTTATATAATCATTCAATTATTTTTTTATATTTAGAAACACTTAAAAATAAGTGATGAAATAATTCTTACTGTTTAAAATCATAAAATCTCGGATCACTTATAATGTTAAATTGCTTAAATTAATAACATACACTCATTTTGTATTATATACTAAAATCTCGGATCAATATGTATTCACTTTTAATTACAATTACAAAATTAATTAATTCTTATGATGTATTTTCAACATTCCATAATTTCAACAACGTAGATACTTTATCTTATAAACAAGCAAATAACTTATGAAAATAAAAATACAACTTTTTTTGTCATAGTTTCTAAAATTCCAACTGTTTTTTGAATAATCTGTTAAGGAACGACTCGACCCACTCATTACCTTTCCCTTCTAGATTAAATTGGCTTCTCTACAGATGACTTGCAATAGCCGGTGCCTGCATTATTAAGCCATTTAACTAATTAACTGATTCAGATGAAGTTTAACTTCAATACTAATTCTATGTGCATAAGTATTTATACCGGATTATGCAGTTATTAAAAGAGCACAATTGCCGTATTTATAACTAAATATGGTAATATAGCAATTTTATGTATTTTCTTTAGGTGGAAAACTTCTTATTTTTGCTAGATTAAAATGTTACTATTAATTACAAATTTATAATAAAACTAGAAATTAGATATCTAGAATTCCAGATGATGTGGCTCTTATGAAATGTAAGTTTAATTAGGGTATGGATGCAAACAATATCAATAAGGGGAATGAATGTAAGTGGCATTTGGGCATGAATTGTTAGAAATTTTATATCTGATTATTGCTTTGATTATCTAAGGTCAAACAGGGTTTTTGGGATACCTTGTTTTTGCCTCTTATATTATCAATAAGTTAAAAAGGTCTTTGGACATATCATGACATTACTGAGGATTTCTTATTCAGTTCCGTTAGCGAATGCCGGCTACTTAACAGATTGGACGTGTACCGACCAAACTCCCGGAGTCGTCGTTGGCAGAAATTGAAGAGAGAACAACAACCGAAGGCAGAATTATGACGTACAATATAAAATTCGAACAACAAGAATGCAAAGTCGTGGATTGAAGAACGATGTAATTTGAAGCTTTCTCTTTGGAGTTAAGAGACTAACTGAGCTTTTAAATTTTATTTTAATTACAAAAGAAAACGTAAATCATTTTTGAACTTTTGTGGTATATATTTTATAAACCACATTGATTTAATAATATAATAATAATAATATAATAATAATAATAATAATAATAATAATAATAATAATAATAATAATAATAATAATAATAATAATAATAATAAAAGACCCTCAACTTCTTGCATTAAATTTGGAGGCCATTTGGTTTGACACTTCCTTCTCTAACAGGTTTCCTTTGGAGGCCTTTCAATTCGATTTGAGACTTCATTGTCTACTAAGACCAAAACCTGCATTCGTTTAACTGATTATCCACGCACCTATTAATTCCTTCGAAAATTCCGGTGTGTCTTTTCTGACCTCATATCATATTAATTCAATATCACTGAATAAAACTTATATCAAAACCCAATCAGTTGCATGAGCACTTTACTCATTACATAAGACTACCTCCCTAAAAGCCGGACTCCAGCCCACCATGCATGCTGTAATACCCGTCCTATTAAGGCCAGGGGTGTTCACGATCCGGTTTTTACGGTTTTTGGTTAAACCGTGAACCAAACTGTTAATAACGGTTTTTTTTTGTTTTTATAAACCCAAACCAAATCGTAGAAGTTAGAACTCTCAAACCGAACTGAACCAAACCATTAGTTACGGTTTAATTCCGGTTTAGGTTCACGGTTTGGACATGTTGGGTTTTTATTAAAAATGCACAAAATAAGATATGATATGTTTGTAGTTAGCTGTGAATAATTTACAAAAATTTAAATACAATTCGTTCACGATCATGTTTAATAATTTAACAGGGTTTAATACTAAGTTGGTGACGTCTAGTCTGAGATCGATATCATGATACATATATTGACTTGGAATTAATATGTTGATACATAGAAAAAATATAATAAACACATATGCATAATAATACTTAGAAAACACACTAATTCCATGCCTATTATTGGTTTTACAAAGATTTTATTTTTCTTTTTTATTTAATTCATATCCATACATAGTATTCATATTTTTTAGGTTAATGACTTTGCTTTCTTAAACTCCGTATCACTCATGTTACTCCACTTTACTGCTTTCAGAAATCAGAACCATATGTTTAAATATTATAACAATTTAAAAACAAACACAAATGCCAACTTAAAATGTTATAATAGCATTTCCTTCTAAATCTTGACTCTATAAACAGTGGAATTATAAAAACATGGATGGTAAATTACTAAATCAAGAGCTCAAAACGTGTTAATCAATTAATTTTTGTTAGTGACCATGATACAAAGATGTAAATTTCAATTGAGAAAGTGCATCCAAATAATTAACATTAATGGGATTTCTGAAAAAAATAAATAAATGTATATACCTTTTTTCTCGAATCTGGACCTTAACTTCTTATTAGTTAGAGTAGGTCCAACACATTGATGACTGAATTGTAATTATTAGGGTGTCAAAAGTGAGAGAAAGTCTCAAGATGTACAAACATAATGTTCCAGCATGTGTTTTGTGCATTTTTGCGAACCCTAACGGGACCGCTCGTAGGGGGTGAATTCGTGAAATCAAACTGGGGAATAGCTGTTGGATTAATTTTTATTTCGGGTCACAAGTCGGTGAATCGGGCCTAAGAGGTTTTAACAAGTCGGTTAAAGTCTAAGGGTATTATGAAACATTTCATATGCTTGGTGGCCAAGTTCACCTTGTTGGCCAAGTTGATCTTGTTGCCTAAGTTCACCTTGGTGGCCAAGTTGAGTGGTGACCACATATTATGCTTGGTGACCAAGTTAGGTTAATAGTATAAATACATGTACAAAGTTAGTGTTAGACACAACACAACAACAAACACAACAATCACCACCATCACTACCAAAGTTATTGCAATCAGTTTTTTGAGTTATATTTTCTGGTTATAATATAAGTCGGTTATTTATAAGTTGTGCGTTAATTATCGTTTATCATTCTTGAATAGCTATCAGAGCTCGGTTCAAGAACGCGATAATTAACGGCCAACAAAGAAGGTGTTTCGATCAAACAAGTTGGTTTGATTTCCCGAAGAAGTTGTTGACGTGGTTGATTAAACAAGTTGGTTTGATCTCCCAAAGTAGTTGTTGTCATTATCGATCGCATAGTTAGTGCAGTTGTTACTTTATTCAAACAAGTTGGGTTTGAGTAGCCATGGGTGACACGACCCACCGCCGCCGCCAAAGGGGAAAGAGAATGGGCCATCCTCCATTCAATGTCCAATGTTAACTGCAACGAACTATACCGTGTGGGCTATGAGGATGAAAGTAGTCCTAAGAGTTCACAAAGTTTGGGACACCATCAACTTGGTTGTCTCTGATAAAGACAAAAATGACATGGCTATGGCCTTGTTGTTTCAATCCATACCCGAAACCTTGATCATGCAAATTGAAGATCAAGAAACTGCTAAAGCCATGTGGGATTCAATTAAAACCCGACACTTAGGTGCCGAACAGGTTAGAGAAGCACGTCTCCAAACCTAGTCAATGGAATTTGACAATATGAAGATGAAAGAGTAAGATTCCATAGATAACTTTGCGGGCAAGTTATCGAGCATTGCCTCGAAATCAGCGGCTCTCGGCGAAGTTATAGATGAAGCAAGGTTGGTAAAGAAGTTTCTCAAAAGTCTCCCAAGATCGAAGTATATTCAAATGGTTGCTTCGCTTGAGCAAATGTTGGATCTCAATAAAACGAGATTTGAAGATGTTGTAGGCCGACTCCGAGCCTATGAGGAGCGAATCCGAGAAGAAGAAATTCAAGGGGGTGACCAAGGTAAAATTTTATTCAACAAATATGATTCATCAAGTCATAGAAGTTTTGAATCTAATGGGGGACGAGGACGAGGACAAGGAGGTCGAGGTCGCGGTCGAGGCCGTTTCAATGGCCAATACCGAACCCCTAGTACTGAACAAGGGTCATCAAGTCAGGGAAAAGTAAGAGTGAAGAAAGATCGGTCAAAGATTTTATGTTACCGATGTGACCAGTTTGGTCACTTTGCATCCGGTTGCCCGAACCGAGTTCAAAAGGGTCAAGAAGCAAACAAAACCGAAGCCCATGAAAATTTTGATGCTGCGGCGTATATGCATCAAGTTGTGTTCTTAAATGAACAAAACCTAATACCAAAGAAATACGAGACCGAGCGGGTCGAAGATGATGTATGGTATTTGGATAATGGGGCAAGTAATCATATGACGGGAAACCGGTCGTATTTTTTAGAGTTAAATGAGAACATAACCGGGAGGGTTAAGTTCGGAGACGGGTCATTTGTTCAAATCAAGGGAAAAGGCTCAATTATTTTCCAAGGAAAATCGGGTGACCAAGACTTGCTAACCGAGATTTATTACATTCCGGAGTTAAAAAGTAATATAATAAGTCTCGGTCAAGCAAGGGAGTCCGGATGTGACATTCAGATGAAACACGATCTTCTTACCATGTACGATGAGAATGGGAGGTTACTCATGAAGGTCAAGAGATCCGAAAATCGACTCTACAAAATACGAATGAAAATTGGAGCTCCCGTGTGTTTGAAATCAAAGATTGAAGATGATGCATGGCGTTAGCACGCAATACTTGGGCACATCAATTTTGAGTTAATGAAATCGATGGCTAAGAAGGATCTTGTACGAGGTTTACCACATGTTGAACACGAAAATACGTTGTGTGAATCGTGTTTGGTGGGTAAACAAACGAGACGTTCGTTTCCGGCTACATCCTCGTTTAGAGCATCCCAACCTTTGGAGTTAGTTCATGGTGATTTGTGCGGTCCAATAACCCCATCCACTATCTCGGGTATAGGTCTGTCTTTGTTATTATAGACGATTACTCATGATATATGTGGACGTTTTTATTAAAAGAAAAAGGTGAAGCGTTTGAAAGTTTTAAGAGGTTTACCAATGAAAACTCTCCGAACCGATAGGGGAGGAGAATTCACTTCACGTGATTTCAATCGGTCCTGCGATGAAAGTGGAATTATTCGGCATTTAACCGCCCGTACACGCCACAACAAAATGGCATGGTAGAAAGGCGAAACCGGACTTTAATGGGGATGGTGCGGAGTATTCTAAAGGCGATACAGGTACCGAATTATATGTGGGGAGAAGCGGTCCGACATTCAACCTTTTTAATCAATCGGGTCCCAACCCGGGCCTTGGTTAATCAAACTCCATATGAACGGTTCAAGAAAAAGAAACCGATTATTGAACATGTTCGAGTATTTGGGTGCATGGCGTATGCTAAAGTTGATAGTGTACATCTAAAGAAACTTGATGATAGGTCAAGACAGCTCGTTTATCTCGGGTCGGAGACGGGTTCAAAAGCATACCGTCTCTTCGATCCGAACACCCGGAAAATTGTTGTTAGTCGAGATGTTGTGTTTGACGAAAACAAAGGGTGGAATTGGGTAAAGAAAGTCGAGAAGAATGACTACGAGCCGGGTATGTTTTCTATTGTTTGGGGGAGTGCGGTTGACAATGCAACTGGTCAAATCGAACCCACTATTGAAGAAACGTCTGGAAGCAACCGGGGTAGCCCAACCTCTGAACCTACATCACCAGTTCAACCCGAGTCCAACGACTCAGCCGAACCAAGTCATATCGAGCCTAATTCCTCAACCCGCTCTCAAGTTCAGCCGATGGGTAATGGGTCACAAGTCCATTCGGGTGAAAATGAGGCCCAAACGGGTCTAAGACGTTCAACCCGAGTCTCGGTTTTACCAAGAAGATTACAAGAAGATTATGTGTTACATGTTGACTCAGACTATAAGCAGTTGCTTCTTGCATCAAGTGGTGAACCGAGTAGCTATTTTGAGGCTAAGTCGAACCAAGAATGGGT